>NC_064921.1:520613423-520893423 GCF_023897955.1 Schistocerca gregaria | reverse complement strand
GAGAGAGTGTGGCAGATATGATACATGAGTTGGGGTGGAAGTCATTACAGCATAGACGTTTTTCGTCGCAGCGAGACCTTTTTACGAAATTTCAGTCACCAACTTTCTCTTCCGAATGCGAAAATATTTTGTTGAGCCCAACCTACATAGGTAGGAATGATCATCAAAATAAAATAAATCAGAGCTCAAGCAGAAAGGTTTAGGTGTTCGTTTTTCCCGCTCGCTGTTCGGGAGTGGAATAGTAGAGAGATAGTATGATTGTGGTTCAATGAACCCTCTGCCAAGCACTTAAATGTGAATTGCAGAGTAGTCATGTAGATGTAGATGTAGACAGAGAGAGAGAGAGAGAGAGAGAGAGAGAGAGAGAGAGAGAGAGAGAGAGAGAGAGAGAGAACTTGCACTTGCACACACATGACCACAGTCTCTAGTTGCTGAGATCTGGTATCAGCATCCAGAGACTGAGGTCATGTGTGCGAGTCATACGTGCATGTCTTTTGGGCCCAAACCTTACATGTTTGACAGTCTGTTTTGTGCCTATCTGCGGCTCAGCATCTCAGCTATATGGTGAGTACCAATTATCATTTTCATATTTTTGTATGTGCTTTACAAGATTTTTTTTTAATATGCTGATAAAAGTAGGTATCACAAGACTAAACATGAGGACATTTTGGGGAATCACTTTAATCATGCACATTGGTGACTCTTTCTCATCTTGGAAAACCTGATCATACAATTCTGGCTTTGTTTGGCCACTAAAAGAGTCAGTAATCAATAGAAACTTCCTTTCTCGACACAAGGCATCAGACAATGGTTAAGGAAGTCAGTGCACAATCCAGTTATTAGCTTTCCAGGTTTTGATGACATCTGTATATCTTTGACAATATTCATTTACTGTGTGCTGAACTCGAGAGCCGAATTTACCAGTTGCATCTTGCAAACAAACAAATACTTTTGGTAGTAACAGATGAACAGTTAAACTCTTCCACAGAATAAACATGTTAAATAAGGGTTGCTCCTATTCACGTATAACAATAGTTAAAATCCTGATGACTTTTTAATGACAACAGTATTGCGTTAATATTTACTTCTCCTCTAAAAATGGATTTTCTATTATCTAACTATTTTAAAATACAATATAAACTTTGTCATTTCATTTGGTCTAACAAACAGTCGCATCACATATAAATTAAAATCATTAATGATTTCATTCAGATTGTTTTGGTTATTCATTTTACTAAAAAATCCTTGCAATCATTACTAAAGGGGAAAAAATATGGAAGCTGGGATTCAACCCATATCAGCAGATTAAAAATGAAGTGTACTGCCAATGAGCTATTTTTATCCAAGTTCAAGCATTAATTAAACTAATATGTAAAGTGCAGTTAAAACATTGAAAAAAATTCTGGGAATTGACCACTGAGTTTTACTATTTTTTACAGGAGTTTCCAAGTGTGTGAAGTGGAGAAATTGATAACATTAGTCACCAAGCCTAAGCAGTGACAAGAGGCAGGACTATTTTGTGAAATTGATGCAAGGGAGTTATACTTAGCAGACTGCATTTATGAGTAATGAAAGTAAAACAATAATTAAATTCTGTAAATTTACAAATACAAAAGAAGTAATTTTCACTAAGAAACCTAAAAACTATGTTGGAATTATCTTTCATTTCCTTTCACACAGATGCTGAAGTATTACTAGTTTCTTCTGACATGCAAGACAGCTACTACATTTTACAGTTTTCATGAAAAATTAATGACACTACTGTACTGAATGTATACCAGCATTTATAACAAGAAATGAACATACGTGAATGTAGTAACCTCAGGTGTAGGTTATGTGTGTAACTTACAGCTAAGAATATGAAGAATTCAGGAAAATGTCCAGAAGTAAACATGTAGCAAATATGCAGGTACAATTCACACACATTTAAAATCACACTACCACACACTTTCCCTAGTCCTTCCTGGGTGGAAAGCACAATTATCCAGAAATAACAGTATATTATTCTGAAAGATCACAAACTGAGTGTACCTAGTACTGCATACTGCGAAGTTACAACTTACACAACTGGAAGGTTGTGCTGTAATATGTAATTTAAACATCCCAGGTGGCCATTGAAGCCAACTAATCTGAAATGCACTCCAGCAGAAGCTTCCAGAATTTATTCGCATGTTGCATAAAAACTAAAGTCAAAGCAGTGGAACCATAAGGATTGAACTGATATCAAAAAACACAGTGTGAAATACAAATAAAGAAAGGAATTAAGGCAAACGGACTCTCCAATACAGTTTAGGCTCTGAGAGGTCAACAGGCATGCAAGCAAGACTGATAACAGCTGGGCTTTTGGACGATGGATAAGGATGTGTGATTAAGTTGTTTCAGTTAGGACTTCAGCTAACTTTCATCATGCTCTACAAGTAGTAGCATCATGCTCTAAAAGTAGTAGCATCATGCTCTAAAAGTAGTAGCATCATGCTCTAAAAGTAGTAGCATCATGCTCTAAAAGTAGTAGCATCATGCTCTAAAAGTAGTAGCATCATGCTCTAAAAGTAGTAGCATCTTTCCCACAATCTTTTCCATGTGTCCCATAGTAGTAGTCTGATGTCACCCAACTTACAAAATCTCCTTGTCATCCTTATGCCACACCTCCTCCCAACTTCTAGCCATATGGGTCATATCCCTGTGGAAGGAAGACAAAGTGCACGACCTGGCTATGCACCCTCCCACCAGTATGTCCTCTTTCAATCTTGGTACAGTTATATTGTGTGTTTACTGAGCTTTTAATTGTGTTCTGTAATCTTCTTTTACGGTCCAGTAGCCAATTGCTGAGAGTTTTAAGTGAGCTTTAAATAACTTTACACAATTCTCTCTAAGTAGATCTTCAAATGTATGCACTCAATCAGCTTTCATATACTTTTAACACAACAGATAAGTGATGTCACTGATTACAAAGAGTCTAACAAAAATTTAGAAGTGCTATGATAAACTATCCATTCTCAATAAACTGTTCTTATTACTAATTTTTCATAAATATCTTACTGAACTTGAATCAATGACAAGAGCACATATTTTGCTGCACATACATCACATGTTGGCAGTTATATACCTCTGAAAGTGCATTACTATAGCCTGCCTGGACAGACTGACTGTAGTGTTGTTCACAATGTCTATTTAAAGACATTTGTAACGCTATTTCTACAAAAATGATAAAATACATAGTTATTGAATTTATATTACAAATGATTTTATGTAGTGTAAATTCGTGCAGCCACTGATCTACATCTACATCTACATACATACTCCACAATCCACCATACGGTGCATGGCGGAGGGTACCTCGTACCACAACTAGCATCATCTCTCCCTGTTCCACTCCCAAACAGGACGAGGGAAAAATGACTGCCTATATGCCTCTGTACAAGCCCTAATCTCTCTTATCTTATCTTTGTGGTCTTTCCACGAAATATAATTTGGCGACAGTAAAATTTTACTGCAGTCAGCCTCAAATGCTGGTTCTCTAAATTTCCTCAGTAGCGATTCACAAAAAGAATGGCTCCTTTCCTCCAGAGACTCCCACCCGTGTTCCTGAAGCATTTCTGTAACACTTGCGTGATGATCAAACCTACCAGTAACAAATCTAGCAGCCCGCCTCTGAATTACTTCAATGTCCTCCCTCAATCCGACCTGATAGGAATCCCAAACGCTCGAGCAGAACTCAAGAACAGGTCGTATTAGTTTTTTATAAGTGATCTCTTTTACAGATGAACCACATCTTCCCAAAATTCTACCTATGAACCGAAGACGACTATCCACCTTCCCCACAACTGCCATTACATGCTTGTCCCACTTCATATCGCTCTGCAGTGTTACGCCCAAATATTTAATCGACATGACTGTGTCAAGCGCTACACTACTAATGGAGTATTCAAACATTACGGGATTCTTTTTCCTATTCATTTGCATTAATTTACATTTATCTATATTTAGAATTAGCTGTCATTCTTTACATCAATCACAAATCCTGTCCAAGTCATCTTTTATCCTCCTACAGTCACTCAATGATGACACCTTCCCGTACACCACAGCATCAGCAGCAAACAGCTGCACATTGCTATCCTCCCTATCCATAAGATCATTTATGTAGATAGAAAAACAACAGCAGACCTACCACACTTCCCTGGGGCACTCCAGATGATACCCTCACCTCTGATGAACACTCACCATTGAGGACAACGTACTGGGTTCTGTTACTTAAGAAGTCTTCGAGCCACTCACATATTTGGGAACCAATCCCATATGCTCGTACCTTAGTTAGGAGTCTGCAGTGGGTCACCGAGTCAAACGCTTTCTGGAAGTCAAGGAATATGGCATCCATCTGATACCCTTCATCCATGGTTCACAAGATATCATGTGAAAAAAGGGCGAATTGCACTTTGCAGGAGCGATTCTTTCTAAAGCCATGCCGATGCATGGACAGCAACTTCTCTGTCTCAAGAAAATTCTAAATTTTCGAACTGAGAAATGTTTGAGAATCCTGCAACAAACCGGTGTTAAGGATATTAGTCTGTAATTTTGAGGATCCATCCTTCTACGCTTCTTATATACAGGCGTCACCTGCGCTTCTTTCCAGTTGCTCGGGACTAAGTTTGGCAAGAGATTTGCGATAAATGCAAGCTAAGTAAGGAGCCAATGCAGTAGAGTACACTCTGTAAAACCGAATTGGAATCCCATCAGGACCTTGTGATTTATTTATTTTCAACCCAATCAGCTGCTTCACAACCCCTATTATTATGTCCTCCACACGGGAATCTGTATGAGACTCAAACGGTGGTATGTTTGTACGATCCTCCTGCGTGAAAGATTTCTCAAATGCTAAATTTAAAATTTCAGCTTTTTTGTTTAGCCATCTTCTGTTGCCAGGCCAGACTGATCAGTGAGTGACTGGATGGAAGCCTTCAACCCGCTTACCAATTTTACGTAAGACCAGAATTTCCTTGGGTTTTCAGCAAGATCTTTGGCTAAGGTATGACGGCGGTAGTGGTTGTATGCTTTGCCAATTGCTCTTTTTACAGCAGCAGAAATCTCTACTAACTTTTGCCTGTCTTCATTCTCCCCATCTTTCTTGTACTGCGAGTGCAACTGTCTTTGCTCCCTGAGCATTCTCTGAATTGCGCTGTTAAACCACGGTGGGTCTTGTCCGTCCGTAACCCACTTTCTCGGCACATACTTCTCCAATGCGTGATTTACAATGTGTTTAAAATGTGACCATAATTCTTCCACGTCCATCGTACCAGAAGTAAATGAAGTCGATTCATTTACTAAGTGGGATGCTAACAACTGTTTATCTGCTCTTTATAGTAAGAAAACTCTCCTAGCCTTCTTGACCGATTTTTTTAACTTTCATAACCATAGTCGTAATGACAACATCATGATCACTAATCCCTGTCTCAACACTGACACCATCAATGAGGTCTAGTCTGTTCATGTCTACCAGATCTAAAATATTTCCATTACGCGTTGGCTGTCAATTTAGCTGCTCAAGACAGTTTTCGGATAATGTGGTCAAAAGTAATTCATACGACGGCTTATCTGTACCACCTGTAATGAATCCATAGACATCCGTGTCTATACTAGGTAGGTTGAAGTCACCTCCAACTAATACAGCATGATCCGGGTACTTCTGTGATACAGAGTGTAGACTCCCTTTGAATGATTCTAGAACTGTCACGGTGGAACCTGGTGGCCGGTAATAACACCCAACAATTAACTTTATTTCTCCTAGCCCTGTTAAACGTGTCCAGATAACTTCACAATCACACTCTACTTCGACCTCAGTAGGCACAATATTTTTGTCAACTGCAATGAAGACACCCCCTCCTACGGTGTCTAATCTGTCTTTCCGATACACGTTCCAACCCTCACTAAATATTTCAGATCTTCCTATCTCAGGGTTCAGCCAGCTCTCAGTCCCGAGAATAATTTGCGCACCACACGCTTCCTGGAGGGCAGTAAATTCAGGAACTTTATTCCGAACACTCTGAAAATTTACTGCTAATATCTTGATAGCTGAAGTGTCTTTACACTGAGCGCGTCCTGATTTCCCTGCCTGCACTTCGACTGGTGAGTGTTCATCAGGACACCTCGCACTACTGCCTAGCCTAAAAAACAACCATGTGCATGCCGCAAGTACTCTGCTACCCGAGTAGCCACTTCCTTTGAGTAGTGCACCCCTGACATATCTAGGGGCATCCTACAATTCCCCACCCAATAGCACAAGTCTAAAAATCTGTAGCCAAGAGCATCACAGAGTCGACGAAGCCCTGGTTGAGACCCTCCACTCGGCTCCAAACCAAAGGACTCCAATCCACTCAGGGAACGACGCTGCAAATAGAGAGCTCTGCTTACACCATGCGTGCAAGGCCAGCAGTCTTCACCAAATCTGCCAGCCACCTGTACGAACTGAGGATCGCCTCAGAACCCAAGCGACAGGCATCATTGGTGCCGACGTGAGCAACTACTTGCAGACGACTGCACCCCGTACACTTGATAGCCGCAGGCAAGGCCGCCTCCACATCTTGGATGAGGCCCCCCGGCAGACAAACCGAGAGCACGTTGGAATTCTTTCCAGCCCTGTACACTGTTTCCCTAAGGGGCTCCATCACCAGCCACTCCCAATAACCAGCAAGCCTTTGCCCCGTGTGCCTGCTCGGGCCCTGATGAAGGAGCAGCCACCTGCCCCCTGACAGGATGAATGGGCGAGATACACTGATATCTGCAGGATATAGAAAAGTTTGCCAAGGAATTTTTTGGAAATTTAAATTTTCTAATTGACGTATTTCATTGATTAATACTTCATCCTAGTTCAACTATAATTTTTTTTGGAACAGAAATATCAGGGCTAAAATATTTTTCAAAGGGTTAGATTCTAAGGTTCAAACAGCCTGGAAACCAACAATTTTTAGTAAAGATAACTTTTTAATTACACTGTTTTCAGAAAATATAACATCATCTTTAGAAATAACAGAATTGCAACTTTCATGTAATGTAGGCGGTTTTTACAAATTATGAATTTTTAATACCTTTTTAAATAAAATGTATCTAAATGAACTGTTATACTGTTCTGATCAACTACCTGTGAAATCAGCCATGTCACAACAACCCTGCTGCAACATTGACCATTATCACCAAACAGCTGTAAGCTGCATTAATAGTCATCACCAAACTGTGGCCAAATGCAAAAAGTTGTTTACCCAGTGGACAAATAGCTGCTACAAATGAAGTTGGCCAACAAGAGGAAGAACATGCTGCTAAGGACAACATGCTTATATTCAATGGCTGCTTTACAACCTGCAACGATTGATTCATTCCCTCCCATCACCATAATACCAGCATCTCTGAATTAGGTAGATGAAAATAGGTTTTTGCAATATATCTTTCAATCCCACAATCCTCCTAGCCTCAATCTCTGGTGGCCCGTATCTCACATCCCCTACCCACACCTCTTTCTTCACTTTAGTAATCTAAACTCAGACTTCTCTCTACCTTATCTCCTTCTTCTTCAGTTCTTTCCCCCTTCCCACACTCCACCTTAAATTATTTACTCCATTTTATTAGGTATTGCACACACTTCTACTCCACTTTACCGTGTACCACACACAACAAATCTGCCTGCACCAGGGTGGGCTCAACTATGCCATTCCCTTGCACACTCTCCCTTTCATCCAACAGCCTCCTTTCTCTCTGACCCTTCCCACCTCCTTGCTCCTCTTACTGATTCGACCTGACAACTCTCTCCCCAGTTGGCCTGCAGTCCTGGGACAATATAGTTGGCCCAGAATAGGTTGTCATCTCTCTCTCTCTCTCTCTCTCTCTCTCTCTCTCTCTCTCTCTCTCAAAAGAAGCAACCACCACCACCACCACCACCACCATGACTATTTATAATAAATTGTTGTTGTTGTTGTCTTCAGTCCTGAGACTGGTTTGATGCAGCTCTCCATGCTACTCTATCCTGTGCAAGCTGCTTCATCTCCCAGTACCTACTGCAACCTACATCCTTCTGAATCTGCTTAGTGTACTCATCTCCCGGTCTCCCTCTACGATTTTTACCCTCCACGCTGCCCTCCAATGCTAAATTTGTGATCCCTTGATGCCTCAAAACATGTCCTACCAACCGATCCCTTCTTCTAGTCAAGTTGTGCCACAAACTTCTCTTCTCCCCAATCCTATTCAATACCTCCTTATTAGTTACGTGATCTATCCACCTTATCTTCAGTATTCTTCTGTAGCACCACATTTCGAAAGCTTCTATTCTCTTCTTGTCCAAACTAGTTATCGTCCATGTTTCACTTCCATACATGGCTACACTCCAAACAAATACTTTCAGAAACGAATTCCTGATACATAAATCTATATTCGATGTTAACAAATTTCTCTTCTTCAGAAACGCTTTCCTTGCCATTGCCAGTCTACATTTTATATCCTCTCTACTTCGACCATCATCAGTTATTTTACTTCCTAAATAGCAAAACTCCTTTACTACTTTAAGTGTCTCATTTCCTAATCTAATTCCCTCAGCATCACCCGATTTAATTTGACTACATTCCATTATCCTCATTTTGCTTTTGTTGATGTTCATCTTATATCCTCCTTTCAAGACACTGTCCATTCCGTTCAACTGCTCTTCCAAGTCCTTTGCCGTCTCTGACAGAATTACAATGTCATCGGCGAACCTCAAAGTTTTTACTTCGTCTCCCTGAATTTTAATACCTACTCCAAATTTTTCTTTTGTTTCCTTTACTGCTTGCTCAATATACAGATTGAATGACATCGGGGAGAGGCTACAACCCTGTCTCACTCCTTTCCCAACCACTGCTTCCCTTTCATGCCCCTCGACTCTTATGACTGCCATCTGGTTTCTGTACAAATTATAAATAGCCTTTCGCTCCCTGTATTTTACCCCTGCCACCTTTAGAATTTGAAAAAGAGTATTCCAGTCAACATTGTCAAAAGCTTTCTCTAAGTCTACAAATGCTAGAAACGTAGGTTTGCCTTTTCTTAATCTTTCTTCTAAGATAAGTCGTAAGGTCAGTATTGCCTCACGTGTTCCAACATTTCTACGGAATCCAAACTGATCCTCCCCGAGGTCTGCATCTACCAGTTTTTCCATTCGTCTGTAAAGAATTCGCGTTAGTATTTTGCAGCCGTGGCTTATTAAACCGATAGTTCGGTAATTTTCACATCTGTCAACACCTGCTTTCTTTGGGATTGGAATTATTATATTCTTCTTGAAGTCTGAGGGTATTTCGCCTGTCTCATACATCTTGCTCACCAGCTGGTAGAGTTTTCTCAGGACTGGTTGTCCCAAGGCCGTCAGTAGTTCTAATGGAATGTTGTCTACTCCGGGGGCCTTGTTTCGACTCAGGTCTTTCAGTGCTCTGTCAAACTCTTCACGCAGTATCGTATCTCCCATTTCGTCTTCATCTACATCCTCTTCCATTTCCATAATATTGTCCTCAAGTACATCGCCCTTGTATAAACCTTCTATATACTCCTTCCACCTTTCTGCCTTCCCTTCTTTGCTTAGAACTGGGCTGCCATCTGAGCTCTTGATATTCATACACTTGGTTCTCTTATCTCCAAAGGTCTCTTTAATTTTCCTGTAGGCAGTATCTATCTTACCCCTAATGAGATAAGCTTCTACATCCTTACATTTGTCCTCTAGCCATCCCTGTTTAGCCATTTTGCACTTCCTGTCGATCTCATTTTTGAGACGTTTGTATTCCTTTTTGCCTGCTTCATTTACTGCATTTTTATATTTTCTCCTTTTATCAATTAAACTCAATATTTCTTCTGTTACCCAAGGATTTCTAGCAGCCCTCGTCTTTGTACCTACTTTATCCTCTGCTGCCTTCACTACTACATCCCTCAGAGCTACCCATTCTTCTTCTACTGTATTTCTTTCCCCTATTCCTGTCAATTGTTCCCTTATGCTCTCCCTGAAACTCTGTACAACCTCTGGTTCTTTCAGTTTATCCAGGTCCCGTCTCCTTAATTTCCCACATTTTTGCAGTTTCTTCAGTTTTAATCTACAGGTCATAACCAATAGATTGTGGTCAGAGTCCACATCTGCCCCTGGAAATGTCTTACAACTTAAAACCTGGTTCCTAAATCTCTGTCTTACCATTATATAATCTATCTGATACCTTTTAGTATCTCCAGGGTTCTTCCACGTATACAACCTTCTTTCATGATTATTAAACACAGTGATTAGATTTGTGCTCTGTGCAAAATTCTACCAGGCGGCATCCTCTTTCATTTCTTAGCCCCAATCCATATTCACCTACTATGTTTCCTTCTCTCCCTTTTCCTACACTCGAATTCCAGTCACCCATTACTATTAAATTTTCGTCTCCCTTCACTATCTGAATAATTTCTTTTATTTCATCGTACATTTCTTCAATTTCTTCATCATCTGCAGAGCTAGTTGGCATATAAACTTGTACTACTGTAGTAGGTGTGGGCTTCGTATCTATCTTGGCCACAATAATGCGTTCACTATGCTGTTTGTAGTAGCTTACCCGCATTCCTATTTTCCTATTCATTATTAAACCTACTCCTGCATTACCCCTATTTTATTTTGTATTTATAACCCTGTATTCATCTGGCCAGAAGTCTTGTTCCTCCTGCCACCGAACTTCACTAATTCCCACTATATCTAACTTTAACCTATCCATTTCCCTTTTTAAATTTTCTAACCTACCTGCCCGATTAAGGGATCTGACATTCCACGCTCCGATCCGTAGAACGCCAGTTTTCTTTCTCCTGATACGACATCCTCCTGAGTAGTCCCCGCCCGGAGATCCGAATGAGGGACTATTTTACCTCCGGAATATTTTACCCAAGAGGATGCCATCATCATTTAATCATACAGTAAAGCTGCATGTCCCCGGGAAAAATTACGGCTGTAGTTTCCCCTTGCTTTCAGCCGTTCGCAGTACCAGCACAGCAAGGCCGTTTTGGTTAATGTTACAAGGCCAGATCAGTCAATCATCCAGACTGTTGCCCCTGCAACTACCGAAAAGGCTGCTGCCCCTCTTCAGGAACCACACGTTTGTCTGGCCTCTCAACAGATACCCCTCCGTTGTGGTTGCACCTACGGTACGGCCATCTGTATCGCTGAGGCACGCAAGCCTCCCCACCAACGGCAAGGTCCATGGTTCATGGGGGGTATAATAAATTGTGTAATAAAATTAAGAAGACCTCATCTTCTGCCAGAACTTTAGAGTCAATATGTTTGCTCATCTCATAGCAGTGTCTGACGACATTCTAACATGGTTTTATCCCTGCTTAGTACAGATACAAAGTACGATTCATCTCTGAAGTATAATGACATAACGGGGAGTGTATGATTTATTAATATTTAGTGAAATTATTTTAATGGAAAACTGTAAAATTACTTAAATAATAAGTTTTTCTTTACCTTCAGCAGACACATGTGGTTCAAAAATTTTACTGGGATGTGAACTCTGGCTGATATATGAGATCTTCCATACACCAATCCCTTCAGCCTGACCAGCTGCAATTGCCACTCCCAGTGAAGAGACATCACGTTTACTTGAGCGGGCTGGAAAAAACAAACTCTCAAAATAAAATAGAAAGAAACTTCCACATGGGAAAAATATATTAAAAACAAAGATTCCAAGACTTACCAAGTGGGAAGGCGCCGGTAGACAGGCACAATAAAACAACACACACACACAAAATTTCGAGCTTTCGCAACCGGCGGCTGCTTCGTCAGGAAAGAGGGAAGGAAAAGGAAACATGAAAGGATGTGGGTTTTAAGGGAAAGGGTAAGGAGTCATTCCAATCCCGGGAGCGGAAAGACTTACCTTAGGGGGAAAAAAAGGATAGGTATATACGCGCACGCGCACGCGCACACGCACACGCACACGCACACGCACACACATCCATCCATACATACATACATACATACACAGACACAAGCAGACATATTTAAAGGCAAAAGCCTTTGCCTTTAAATGTGTGTGTGTGTGTGTGTGTGTGTGTGTGTGTGTGTGTGTGAGCGCGTGCGCGCGCACAAGTATATACCTATCCTTTTTTCCCCCTAAGATAAGTCTTTCCGCTCCCGGGATTGGAATGACTCCTTACCCTCTCCCTTAAAAGCCACATCCTTTCATGTTTCCTTTTCCTTCCCTCTTCCCTGACGAAGCAGCTGCCGGTTGCAAAAGCTCGAAATTTTGTGTGTGTGTGTGTGTGTGTGTGTGTGTGTGTGTGTGTGTGTGTGTGTTATTTTATTGTGCCTGTCTACCGGTGCCTTCCCGCTTGGAAAGTCTTAAACTCTCAAAATAAGTGAACATAAAACATGTCTAAGTGCAAAGATACCATGAATGAATAAATAAATAAATAAATAAAACATTGAAGCTTAGTATTAACAATGTGTAAATAATGAGATTATTAGAGATGTACCAGAAGCTTGGACAGGACAAAGATCCAGCATTTTGCAAAAACAGACATAATGTCTTATGGGATAACAGCAATCAGTGATTTTATAATGTTACTTAAAATCCGTCTTGATTCCAAATTTTTTTTTAAATTCATATGACCGGTTTCGGCTCATTCAGAACCATCTTCAGATCCGATATTTCAGTTACAGGAGTAACCCGTCCAAATCCAGCAATTTTCACGTGCTACGTCACATGTGAAAATTGCTGGATTTGGACGGGTTACTCCTGTAACTGAAATATCAGATCTGATGTGACATAGCATGTGAAAATTGCTGGATTTGGACAGGTTACTCCGGTAACTGAAATATCGGATCTGAAGATGGTTCTGAATGAACCAAAACCGGTCATATGAATAAAAAAAAAAAATTGCAATCAAGACAGATTTTAAGTAACATTATAAAAGTTCCAGCAATATGATAGACGGAGAGGAGGCTGAAAAAAAATGTGATTACAGTTTGATGGGGCACTGAATGAAACTAACATCATTTCTTCTGACCTGTTTGGTCTCAGGTCAGAGTTACTGAAATCAGTGGAAAATATATGAACCACAGTTATTTCATCTGGTGACCAATATGTGGACACCAGACTTAGCCTCAGATTTCCTGAAAAGATTTAATCACACTACCAAAGGCACAGCACCACTGGGATTATGTGGCAATTGGCTTGGTACACAGTGTGGTACAAGGCATGCATATAGCCCTGTAACTTTACATGAAACACCCAGAGTCTAATGAAACAGCACCTACTGGACTGAAATGACATAATGGAGTCTGAATCTTATGGTGTTTCTCACCACTGCCAGATGATGTGACATGCACCACGTTTTGCTATGCACCATGTCTGTGCTACTTCAAGGTGGCTACTTGAACTTGGAGAGGGGAGGGGAAAAAAAAAGGACCCTGAGAATTTCACACATGAGAAGGAAGATAATTCATGAGGAGCTTCTTGACACTAACAGTGAGTGGGGATGTAGCATACCATAATAATGATTTGTCTTTCCTCTCAGTTGAGCTATACACCAGCCACAGGCAATTGTTTAAGTGCAGTTTTCAAGATCTGATAATTTATATGGAATAATATTAATATAATTAGCATGCTTTGCAATATTAAGTACACTCATGCTCAGAAAAAAAGAACACCTTGAACGACTAGAGATAGGACGTTTATGTTCACAGAACATGTATATTAGTATATTCAGCAGAAATGATTAGCATTTGAGCCATGTCACCCCACAGGTTCAAGCTCAACATTGATATCACAGTGCAACACCACCTACCAGTAAAATGTGCCTGAAGCTCTCATTGTCACTATAAACCAAATGTATTGGATCAGTGTGACTTGAGCAGACATGCAGGAAGTCTCACAGACGTATGAACAAACCATACTGTCAAATCAGTGAGTTTGAAAGAAGGCATGTTATTGGCATGAGAGAATGTGATGCATCGAGCCAGGAAATTGCTGCTCGTGTGGCACAAAGTGTTTTCAGCAGTGCAACAGGTGTGTGCAGAATGGTTCATGGAAGGCTGTAGAACACAATGAAATGGGTCAGGTTGCACCCCCCCCCCCCCCCCTCCCAAAAAGGATCAACACCTCACCTGAACCTCATTGCAGGACAGGCCTGCAGTTGCCTCAGCTCTGGCACAACTGTGGAACAGTCTAACACATCATATACTATCAGACGAGGGGAGCAGCATCATAGTGACTGCATTCCTACTAGACAGAGTGCCAACTCAAGGTCATATGATGCAGGGTGCTATTGGGTACAACCACAAATCACAGTTGGTGCATGTCCAGGGCACTGTGACCAGTGTGATCTACATGAATGACATCTGCACAACACCCTAGATGACATTTTTCAGTGAAACAATGCACAACCACATGGGTCTGCATGAACACGTGCCTTCATGGTGTCGCAGGATGTCAGCCTTTTGCCGCCCTGGTTCACCAGATTAACAGACTTTTAATCAGTTGGAAATGCATGGGATATGGTGCAACAACTGGTATTTTAGTGGTGTGACAGATTAACTTTGGAACCAGGTGAATGTAACATGAATGGCTATACCACAGGTTGCCATTCGCACTTTATACATGGCAATGCCATCACACTTGGAAGACGTTAGCAGGGCCTATGGCGGACCCTGTGCCTATTGGGCAGCAGGACGTGTTCTGAACCAAGGTGACAAATATTAATCATTTCTGCAGAACATACAAATGCACATGTTCTGTGAATATAAAGCTCCAAAGGTGTTCTGTTTTTTCTGAATACCCGATTTTAAAATTTATGATTTATAAAATTCAGTAAATTCAATCTCAATGCTATGTTAAAAAACAGAATTCCCTGAGATTTTACAAAATTCCAGAAATTCCCTGTGGTTTTCCTGACTTTCCAAGGTAAACTGTAATTCCCTGAGAATTCCAGGTTTTCCAGGAAAAATGCTACCCTGCACTTGCAGTTTATAAACATTTTTCTTTTGGTTGTGCAATTGTGTCTGTACCCAGGAAAATGAGGAACAATTTTGACTTCAGTGTTCATTTTTGTCAGACTACTGGAGGCTGTTCTAAGCCATATGTCTACCTCAGAGGAGGTAGACAGGTGTGACATGCAGGATGACTTGCAGCCTGGCCATAGCATATCCATCTTAGCCCACTGGTCAAGCTCAGGTGGCAGGTTGTGGCCAAGCAGATAGCACATATGCAGGATGTATACAACTGGGCCATCAGGCATGCTGCCTACATAATCTGCACTTCCCATAGGCAAGCTGAAGACGGGGCAACATTGGAACAGCCTTGTCTAGTGTAACAGTATCTAGATATTTATCATCACAGCAGTGCTGAATACAACAACAGGAAAGCTCAAAATAAAGTATGGGAAATGATTTCTTGTGAAATATCATAGACGCAGTTGGAATTCATGTAATTTGTTTGTGAAAGAGAATGAATATAAAGAACTAAACAGTATTACATAAAATGGCTTTCTATAAAGCATATCTGCAAATCTCTTAACTGATTTCCTGGATCTAACATAATAACAGAACATAATAACAGAACATACTTCATTCTGAGAAGACAATGCTCTATTTCGGCTATGAAAAAAATTGTAGATTGGATTACTCAATTCCAGACCATTGTTTTAGGTCACTGTTTGTTTCATGCCTTTTGATGTGAGTTCGCGGTAGGATGGTCCACACTGTGCTGCACAGATGACTTATAATATACACCACCATAAATCCATGTAAAATATATGAAACAAATGACTTGGACTATCACACCGATTTTATTCCTGTCACAATTCAATGAAGCATCCAACACGAGGATCTTCGACTCTAACATTTCATTTCAAAAGAACTTTCTATAGTCCTCTTCCCCTGTGGATTATCCACAATTAAAGATACTCCTTTCATAAGTTAATTGTCTATGAGGATATAGTCTTATTATGCATTTCATGATAGTGAAGTTCTAGATTCTGGAAGTGGAAGCAGATGTTCTTCCAATGTTTCACTAAAACTAACTTCTTTTAAGACTCCCCATCACTGTTATGGTCATACTCTCCACCAACAGCCGATAAAAAATAATACATCTGCAACTGAAAATAGCTAACAAGACTGGACTTTAATTATAAACTGTTGATCCAGATTTAGCAGGCGCTTTACTCCTGATGTGCTTTCCATTTGAGTCCAATAACAATCATCTCATTTCTTCTAGAATTACTGAGTTGACATTGGTAAATATTTAAACTGCATGTGTTCTCAGTCTTGCAACAGATGTCTCAGCCACAAATTCAATGACAAACAACCCATTGTATAAGGTAAGTGAAATACAAGAATTTATATTTATTGTGATAAAGTGTGTTTTTAATAAGATTTGAAATACTTATTTCTTTTGTCAATAATTCCATTCTATTTCATAATATCACAAAATATTGATGTCACATACTTCCACAACAACAAAAAAGATAATGGAAAAGACACCATAAGATTGGAGTTAACCACAGGGTGCAAAAATGTGAGAGTGTGCTGCTATTTGCTATGCTACTTGTTCACTCTCCATGAGAACACTGACAAAGTAGCGAGAAAACTTTGTCTTTCCTCAGGAACGATTGTGTGTCGCCATTGCATCTTTGTTTCTTATTGCTGACATTTCTTTTTTTTCATCCAAGTTTGTGGTAATTCAAATGCTTTCGCAGTAAATGTGTCGAAGTTGATGACGTCCAGAACACAGAATACGTTAGTTATATCAATAGCAAAATCCCATTTCACATCCATTGCTTGCTGGAACTCATGCCATTTTGTTCAACAATATGTGTAAAAAACAATTATTGAATGTTTTGTGGCTAAAACTTAGTGCAAATGGGAAAAAACTGATGTATACAGCCTGTAGTTAACTAAGCTAATCTGTGATTGTGTACCTCTAGTTTTACAATGAAAACAATTCTTAATGCAATGTTAACTTAAAATGTAACTGATCTCTTAAACCATATATGAATGCGAAATACAAGCCATAACTCCACATGAACATACGGTCATAATGTGAAGTGTGGCAAATCGTAGCTTCTCCCAGTCAAATATTAAAATATATCACTGATTTACTCAGAACTGAAAAGAGGGGTATGGTTAAGACAGTTTTGATACATTACCTACATTTTGCGTGTGGCAAGGAAGGACCTAAAATGCACCAAATCTAAACTGGCCAGCGATTACATTTTGCACATTGTCTTTTCAAATTATGTTTGGTACTTGATAAAATCTTAAATATCTAATTAACTATAAGGAATATCAAAAAGAGAGCCAGTTCATTATCCAGTTGTAACAGACTCTAAGGTGTGAAACAATCAAAAAATTTTATCGATAGGTTCACCAAAACTGAATGCAAAAGGTTGTATAGCAAAAAGCATATGCAAATCCGAAAATGATGGTTTTTAACTTTTGTGCAAGGAGTAAAAGTTTTACTTAGAAACTAACTACAGAGATGGCTGTAGCTTTATGTTATCTAGCTAAAAAAATTAATTAAACTGAGTAAAGCCAGAACACCACTATCTGAAGGTGCCACAGTGCCACATTACTTCTACTGGCATCATGTCATGTGACTGGCACACCATTTCTGTGTATCTGCTGTGGCAGACATGACATCACTTGTCACATTATGTTGGTGGGTGCACTGCCTAAGAAGACAAATAAGTAAAGGTGAAAGCTATTGGATAATCAGTTTGACATTCCACTTCTGACTAGAATAATACTGAGATAAATTTAACATTATCAGACAAACATCAGTGTGCCTTCAGAAAAAGTGGAAGTACCATAGAAGTAATTCTGACCTTGCACTTGGTAATGTAAGTTGTTGCCACTATGTTGCTTTGTATGTTAGAGATACAATGAAGGAAGTAAAATAAGTCTCAGAACAGAGCTAACAATGCAATAGAAACATTAAGGTTCATTAAGGTTCACAGGCACATAGCCTCTCTGATTGAAATTATGAACGTTTGTAGTAAATGTTAAATGGTATGGGCACCTGTTCAGTACAGAATCTTGTGTAAGGATAAATGACAGACAGAATGTGATGAAATTTAAAGGAAAATAAAATAACCTTTGTAATGAATCAGAAACAACAGGCTAGAAGTGAATGAATTCTGCTATATAAGACACAAAATTACAGATCCTGGTGTCAGCAACACACTGATGCCAGAAAAATCGAGCATTCTTCACCGAATGAAATTTATTGATATGACATATTGAAACATAATTACGTAAGAAACCACTGAATTTGTACTTCCTGAATATAGCAATGAATAGAAGTGGAACATTAACTACAGGAATACCAAAGAAGTCAAGAATGATGAGAAAAGACAAATACTTTAGATTTCCTCCTGGGCTTGAAGTGATATGTCCATTAAACAATTCCTCCCTCCTTCTCTCTCTCCCACCCCCCCCCCCCCCCAAAAAAAAAAAAAAACCACCTAACCACCTAACAGACATGGGGAAAGAGCAACTAATCATCACACAATAGCAATGAAGTGTATTAAACGGAACACACAATATAGTGTTTTGTTAAATATGGATTTGTGAAATGAAAGGAAACATCAATGCACACAGAAACCATTATAAAGGGACTGTTTCCTTTTAACACTGAAATGTGGATACCGTCTACAAAAAATTTAATAAGTGTGTCATTAAAAAGAATGTATTAAGTGTCACTAATTTTAAGTAGTGCAGGTGACATTTTCATTTTAGTTTTAAGTTACAAGAAGTCTTACATGACATGTAAGAACTACTTATTTTGTCCATTACAATTATTTACCACGTTCTAGCATTAATAATTGACTGTCAACAATTTCAGAGAAATTGTTTTGCAACAAACAACAGTTGGTTCACAGTCCCAATATAAAGTTATGTCATTGGATCAATTTGTAAAATTCCACAGGGTTTCAAATGATACATTCCTAAGCTTCTTGTTTTGGTTGGGACACTAAACATTGTTATACAAGTTTTTTGTAAATATGTAATAAAGTACAAAGCCACTGAAAACAACAACATAATTTTCCCTCAAAATTTTGATGAAATTTGCAATGGTGTTTATATTACAAATTAAAGAAACTTTGTTATATCTTCAACTATTTATTTATTTATTAATATTATGAAAAGGATAGTTGCCACTCAATAGATAGTGGAGATGCTGAGTTGCACATAGACAGCAAAAAGATTGTTGGAAAGTGAGCTTTTGGTTTTTGGCTTCAGCTACCAGAGATTGTGGTCATGTGTGTGTGAGACTTGCATTTGCATGCATGTGTGAGCATATTCTGTTCATTTTTAACAATGCCTTGTTGGTCAAAAGCTCACTTTCCGGCAGTCTTTTTGTGGTGCCTATCAGGGACTCAGCATCTCTGCTATATGATGAGCAGCAACTATTCCTTTCATAATATTGTTACATTCCATCCTTGATTCACTACTATTTATTTATTCATTTGTTGTTATTAGTACTTATCACTATAACACCGCAATATTACTCACAATCAAATCAATGCCATATCAGACCATGTTGGAAATGTGCAGATCATGTTGAGGTATTACACCTTGAAATGTGTACAAAGGACATAATTCATGACTGGTTACAATATATACTAGTTATGTCTGAACTGTTGTATTGCCTTATACAGTCAAAGTAGGCAATCTGATGAGTCTCCATCCAAAGTTTTGATGGATTTTCCAAGCCAAGTGCACTTCACAGCACACCATGCATTATTTATTTATTTATTTCTAATGTGTCATAAAACAAAAACGTAAAGTATGCTACAGAACTGCAATAATTAACATAAAATGCTGGAAAATAAGCCACTGGGGTCAGTTCACTGCAGATTACAAAGTAACCTCATCGAATTATCCTTAACACATACTGACACAAATGTTAAAATTTTCCAGATATGAGAAATTTTTCCTGAGATAATGAGGGAAGTAGAACATTAAAATAATGTAAAGGATATATCAGACACAAAACAACTGATGCATCTCATTTATATTTCAAACAATTATTGTCAATGAATTCTTTATTTGCTTCTATCCTTTGCCTTTAGAAGGTATTGTGTACTAACCATGGAGCTCTATGACTGCCATTTAACACAATCTATTATGCAGACTGTCATAATGCCAATCAAACTACTTTATGTTACAGAATTGGAAAAAATTCTGCAGCAGATTAGAACACATAATGAAAATGAAG
Source organism: Schistocerca gregaria (assembly GCF_023897955.1). Lineage (NCBI taxonomy): Eukaryota > Metazoa > Arthropoda > Insecta > Orthoptera > Acrididae > Schistocerca > Schistocerca gregaria. Next base: position 520,873,192 of record NC_064921.1, on the reverse strand, counting down.
AATGTTTTAAAAAGATATTTGAACACTGGTTAATTCTGAAGTTCATAATGGAGTGAACTTATATTACTTTTTAAAATAAGTAATCCCACAAGTAAAAACTTTGGTTCTAAATGTGACAACCTCGTAATATAACACAGTTTGATTATTCAATTTACCCAAAGGAGTTCTACGGTTCTCTTATTTCTTACAACCTCCTCTGTAAATGCATTCAGTGTAATATAAAAAAGGTAAAATAGGAAATTAAGTCCATCTTTGTGCACTTGTGTAGTGGTGTCAGTTTTAGAAGAGAGAACAATGAGAAAATTTTGCTGCACCAGTTAAACTGCAGATTTATTGCTTATCAGTGGTTCACAGATGGGCAATTATCTTTAGTTTCAACACTTGATGAGATATTGTTAATATCTGTAAGTCTAAGTTCAGCTAAATACATGCTTTAAATCCAGTGCTCAGGCTATCAGAAACACACCCAGCTATTTCTTTATCCTTTTCTCCTGCAAACAAATACTCAGATACCACTACCATTAAAATGACCATTTTCAATCTATTTCATTTTTCAGCTAATCTGATTAAGTTCGTTCATATCTGTAATAGTGTCTGTTTAAAAATTCTGTATTCTGCTGACAACTAGAGAGCTAACATGTATGTTTACTGTGTGGCAGTGGCACTTTACACAGGAATAATGGTCAAACAGTGGCAATATTTACTGTATTAATCACATGATACAAGATGTGTCACTACTTTCTCAGTTGTTTTGCTACTTTCTTCTGACATTTCGATTATGTCTGAAGTATCTGATGTCTGTCTAGCTACAAAAATACATAACTTCAATAGTAACATCCATAATTCCTACATTTCTTTTCACGATATTATAACTTGCATAAATTCTAACCAATCATGGATCACATTAGGCAATTCAGTGTTCTTTCTTCCAACGGGCACACTGTGTTCTGTGAAAATCATGTTTAATATCTGTAGCAAAAATGGAGGAATACCATCCACAAATATATTAGAAAAACTAATTCAGTTTTATAAGAATTCCAGTCACTAAAAAACTTAAGGACATTTAAACAGCTGAAATAACAATATTTCCATTAATTTACGAAAAAGAGTTCAGTTACACAAGTAGCCTTTAATTTTAACAGCATGTAGATAAAAAAGATGGTCATATTTCAGAGAGAGGAATTTCTGTGAAGCTTGTTCAATTGCCACAAATGAGAACTAAGTTTAAGTAGTGCAGAAGCATCTCAACCATGCCATAATAGCTGGAGGTGATTTTAACCTACAAAGTATAGATTGGGACTTCCATGGATTCAGTGAAGGTGGTAAGGGTAGACAATCTTGTGAAGCAGTTCTGAAAACATTTTCCAAAAACCATCTTGAGCAGCTAGTTCGACACCCCACATACAATATAGATATCCTTATCTTATTATGTTGGTACTACTGACTGAGATGATTTAGTGACAAGGGTTAGTAACAATAATAAAACCATCAAGAAGGGCAGGAGAGCTTTTATCCTGGACAGAGCAGACAAGCAGTTGTTAGCATTCTACTTAAACAATGACTGGACTGAATTTAGTTCCCATATGATGGTTATGGAGGTATGGGAAAATTTTAAATCAATTGTGAATTGTGCTCTAGAGATGTATAGTGTGTGCAAAGTAAGTAGATGAAGGACAGAAAAGACCCATTGTAGTTCAATATCAAAATTAATACAATTCTGAGGAAGCAGAATAGTTGCAATCTCAGTTCAAAAAAGAATTCAGAAATGTTGACAGGCAGAAGTTATTAGAAATTCCTGTGCCTATATAAAGATCAAAGCATGCAACAACATCCACTGACATACTAGAAAAGGATCTCCCAAAAACTTGAGGAAATTCTGGTCCTATGTAAATTTGCTAAGTGGGTCAAAGACTTCTGTTCAGTTACTTGTTGACCAATCTGGTAAGGCTGTGGAACCCCTCAAAAAGAAAGCTGAAATTTCAAACCTTGTTTTTAAAAGCACTCATTCACACAAGATGATCATACTAAAGTACCTGTGGTTGACCGCTGACAGACTCCCACGTGGAGGACTTAGTGATAGGCATCCCTATTACAGCGAAGCAACTGAAAGAGTCGAGAACGAATAAGTCATCAGGTCCAGATTGAATCCCTAGTTTGGTTTTCCTCAGAGTACTCTTTGGCATTGACTCCTTACTTAGCTTGCGTTTATCATAAATCTCTTACCCAGCACAAAGACCCAAGTGACAGGGAAAAAAGTGTAGGTGACTTGTATGTAAGAATGCAAAACAAATAGACCCGCAAATATACAGATCAATATCCTAAATGTTGGTTTGCCACAGAATTCTTGAGCATATTCCAAGTTCAAATGTAATAACCTTCATGAGACGGAATGTTTCTGTCCACAAATTGGATATAGAAAGTGTCACTCATGCGAAACTCTACTTGCAATTTTCCCTCACAATATCTGGTGAACCACAGATGAAGGGCAATAGGCAGATTCAAATTTCCTAATTTTCTGGAAAGCATTTAATGTAGGCCCCCACTGTAGATTTTTAGTGAAGGTCTGAGCATGCAAAACAGGTTCTCAGATATGAGAATGGTTCAAAGACTTCTGAAGGAAGTATGTTGTCTGGGGACAGTCAGCATCTACCCTGTTCATCAGAGACAAGAGTATTGTCGAGAGTGCCTCTGGAAAGTGTAAAATAAACGAATGATCTGACAGACAATGTGAGTGTGTTGAATGGACCTTGTTATAAATTTAGAAAAATTTAAGTTGTTGATGAGTACGAGAAATAATTCCATAATCTTTGAATACAGTATCAGTGGTGTGCTCTGCCTGACAGTCACATTGATTAAATATCTAGGTGTAACACTGCAAAGCAGTACAAAGTGGGACAGCGTGTAAGGGTGGTAGCAAATGGTCACTTCTAGGTACGTGTAGCTCATTTATATAGGAGACCATGTATAGAACACATGTGCAACCCATTACTGAGTACTGCTCAAGACTTTGGGATCCCCACCAGGTCAGGTTGAAGTAAGATATCGAAGCAATTCAATGGCACGCAGCAACATTTTTTACTAGTAGGTTTTATCAACATGCAGGTATTACAGAAATGCTCCATATACTCAAATGGGAATCTCTGAAGGATGATGACATTTTTTATGCAAAACACTGCTGAGAAAGTTTAGGTAACTGGCATTTGCAACTGACTGCAGTACTATCCTATAGCCAGCAATCTACATCTTTTGTAAGGAACATGAAAACAAGATAAGAGAAATTATGGCTTGTACAGAGACAAATAGACAGTTGTTTTTCCTCTCGCTTGAGTGTAACAGGAAAGGGTACAAGGGACGGGGAGGGGCAGGAGAGGGAGGGATGGAGGATGAGGGGGCAGAGGACGAGAGGGGAGGAAAAGGGGAGGAAAAGGGGAGGAAAAGGAAGGAGTTATTGGTTTTACAGTATCATCACTGACAAGATTACTGGAGGTGGAGCACAAGCTTGGATTGGAAGAGTACATGCACTTTCAAATGAATACTCTCAACATTTGCCTTAAGTGATTTTTGGTAAATCGTAACCACCATCCTCCTGAATAAGAGTCCAGTGTCCAGTGTGGAGAACAGGGGTAAGCGAAGGGGGAAGAGTGTGAACAGAAGAGAGAGCTAGTGAGGTGGGATGGAGGGGGTGTGAGAGGAAGTTAGTGATGTTGGTGGGGGGGGGGGGGGCGTGAGGGTAACAGGGAGCTTGTGATTTGGGGGGGGGGGGGAGGCTGAGGGTGACGGGGAGCTTGTGAGGAGCAGGTGACAGGGTGCTTGTGAAGGCCAAGAGAGAGCTACTGAGTTGGAGGAGAGAAGGCGGTGAGGATGAGGGGGAGGGGCATGGGTAGGTGGGTAGGTGGGTGGGTGGGTGGGTAGGTAGGTAGGTAGGTAGGTAGGTAGGTGGGTGGGTAGAGGGTGGATTGAGGGGAGTTACGTATGTATTTATGGAGGGATGGGGAGTGAGATGGGGAGGGAGAGAAGGAAGATAGTGACAGAGAGGCAGTGATGGGGACGGGTGTAGATAGGGTGAGGTGAAGATAGAAAGGAGGGTCAGGAGGACAGGGAGGTACGGAGAGGAGGGGGAAGTAGGGAAGGTGTAGGAGTGCGAGTGATCCTTGAAACTGAAAGTGCATTACAGACATTAACAATTTTTTCATATACTTAATCTCTGAACTACATTTATTTTACGAAACAAGTGGTTGTCCTTCCTTATACTTAATTCTCTTTGTGTTTAGGTGATTATAGCTATGCAAACATCTCAATAAATGTTCCATTTGTAGTATAGCTCTGGCAGGAAAATACCTGTAATTTGGCATGTCATGAAGGATCTTTCAAATCAATCAAGCATCCCACAATTTCTTTTTTTTTTCAGAAAACCAGGAAAGGTTTTCCTACTTCATATTATTGACATGTTCCGTCAATAACCAACAGAAAATTCAGTTAATATCCCATAAAATAACTTAATAGTATGGTACTAAATCAAAGAATTAAAAGGCTGTGTTAAGGGGAAAAAATGAAATAATTATAGGTTGCAGAAAGTTCTACAGCAATTTTTGCATTTATTACCTCCCTCATCATACCATCTTGTAGCATTCAGACTTATCTTGAAATTCGATAGCTTTAACAGAAAGTATATTTAGCACCGCAACATTAAATTTAGATAAAACTCAGACAAATAAAGTATAATTGTAAATGTGTATCCCTGAATGATATATCAAACTTCACAGATTACACATCTTCATAAGATTATACCCATTTCTTCACAGAGTATTGCTGTTATCATATTTATACCATAATGACAGCAGATTCACTTCAAAATGTCAAATAGTAAGCAGAAACAGCATGCACCACCTCTACTCACTGCCAATCCTTTAGTTTCAATTGAAGATACTGATCATTAAATGCTCCACGATTCAGGTACTGGAACAATCTGTCTTCATGCTTGTTGGGGCAGCGACCAACTCATTTCCATACTATCAAACAAAAGTGCTACTAAATACTACAGCGGAAAAGTCATCTAAATCATTCAAGTAAATAAAAGATCATATACTGATACTACAACAGCTGCTAAGTAGCTGGGATTTTCGTGGAATAATGGATGTAAATGAAAATGGATGCAATCAGTAATTATTAATATCAATATAAGAACTATGTATTTCATGTCTTGCATCTGAGACAAGCAAGTTAAATGATGTACTCCTTTCCTACTTTGTCTGTTTCATTGATGCTAAATAAATGCATGGCCATCATAAACAGAGCCAGTGTGGAAAATGATGAAGTCTTAATTTCTTTTCCTTTTTCAGTTAACCCACAATTCAAACAAGAGGATAATTGTTTCCAAAAAGTTGAATCATTTAGAGAAAAATAAATACCACGATAAATTACATTATTTATACTTATAATGTTTTGCATACCAAAGAATACTTCATTGTTGCAGTAGAATGTGAAACATTACAAGATAACTAAAATAAAGAAGCCCTAGACTAATTCTCATAATGTAATTGGATGTAGTCAGGTAACCAATCTGCTTTTTATAAACTTCACTAACATTTTTAAAAGTCCCCTGTCTGTAATTTAATTTTAATTCTAGAACAAATAATCTCATTTATAGAATTCATGATTTGTCAGTATTTAAACTGTTTCCAATGAGCACCAACCCATTCTTTAAGAAATATGAAAAATTAAATCCAAGTTGTCTTGAGAAGAAGCTGCATAAACTAGGTTAACATCCAGACTGGCAACATCTGTATGTAGTATGCAAAGCTGTGTATTTTCAGCATTGGCTTATGCTCCCTCTTCTATAACCAAAAGAATTTTGCATGACAGTCTAATGATGCTTAATGCTAGCTTACATTTGTAAATTTTCCCTGTGTAAACTCAAAATACTATGTATGTGATTTTTCTGTAACAGTCCCTACCTATCTGTATGGCTAAATCATTCCATTTATTTCCTATAATCTGATGCTTTCCACCTGGTAACATTATTTAAGTTCTGTTCCACTGGAAAAAAAAAAAAACCAAACAAACACGGATGCCATGACCTTGCCTGCAGTTGGAACTATATTTGCCTTCTTTGGAGCCAATTCTCTGCTTTCAGTACACTGTTTTGACTGTTCCTTCCTCTCAGGTGTCAAGTCATGGACTCAGGTTTCATCCATGTTTACACTGATGCAAAAATTCAGCCTTACAGCTTTAAAACATTGCCAGACACAAAACTGAATCACCCTCACGATGATGATTTTGTTTCATTGTGAGTAAACACAGTACCCACCTCAGGCATAGCTCTCTTATGTCCAAATTTTCAGACACTATGTTTACAGTACTTCTTGAACCATCTAAAATTTCTGCTAGCTCATACGCTTCCAGGTGACAGTTGTCTAATAACATTTTGCGGATTTTCTTCAATGTTTCTGTTGTGCTTAACTCATTTGGTAGACTAAGATGTTCGTGTTGGCCTCACTTAAACACTGCCATCCAATATTTTACTACTGTAAACAAAGGAGTGGACTCTCCAATGAGTAGAATCTAGCTCAGATTTAATATCAGTTGGACTACTTTTCAAATGAAAGTATTCAATAAGGATGACTAGTTTCATCCATGTTTATAAATTCACTGAGAGCTGCCAAACAAATACTACACAATATAGCATCATCAAACTTCAAACTTATGCTTCATAAAGCTGATACTTTCAACTATAATCATTTATTTGAAACAACACCTGCTGTCTACATGTCAGGTCATGTATTTCTGCAACAGCTGTCATAACATGTTGACTTATTCAATTACTCCAAAAACTGTCAATGAATTGTACAGATGACACATAAAAACCATATATTCTGTTTTGTGTACCCATGCTTCAGACTTTATTTTTAGGTTGTGTTTTAACTGACAATGAGGTAGATGTGGACAGAAGAATCTCAAGTTGGAAGAAAGATTTGTCCCAGTTCTTGCTTGTAAATTCATGAAATAGTTTACATCATTTCTCAAAAAATAAAACAAGGACAGTTTGGGTTTTAACATGCCATCTATCATCGTGACCAGCAGAATGTCACAATCTACTCAATTTCATTCCTAAATTTCTCTTTTGATTTCATTATGCAGCACAATTTTACACAAAATCTATTTAACATGCTGCACATGGGTAATAATTCTTTGTTAAGAGAAATATTACTAGAAGTCATCCATAAAGAATTTTTTACCTCTGTGTTCCTAGGAAAAAAAAAAAAAAAAAAAAAAAAAAAAAAAAAAAAAAAAAATCTGGATTTAATGCCAACAAACACTGTGACTTATACTGATTTGGCATAATATGGAGAAGAAAACAATTAATATATAACACAGTTTGCTTTATACATCAGTTTGCTTTATAAATAGAGATTTATGTCATACTGGCATCACAATGAGGTTAAATTCGTGTAACTAAAATACAACTTATGCAGCACAATATAGTCAGTCAGTTGAAGGGGTTGATGGAAAAAAGGGCTAACATACAAGAGGCTATTTTGAGTTATTTACCAACTAAATGTTTGGTTAAGTTCAAAGACAAGAACATTGTTACAAAAGGACAAAACATATATGATAAAAGGTGCTTTCTAATGACACACATGGAACTAATTGTTATCAGCATGTGGTGCATTAAAAAAAAAACAGTTTATGTGATCATATTAAGCCTTACTATATTGGGTGTTAGCACTTTCTTCTGATTACCCATCCAATTACTTTCTGCTCACACTAAGTAAAGTTCTCTATTTATTTACCCAGTGAAAAGACAAAGCTTTTCTCTCCCAAACTCATAGTGAGAGGTGCACATTTCAGTTCCATATAATTTTAAATTTAGCACTAGGACACAGCCACTTAAGGAAAGATTAATACTCTGAGATGATACCTCCAAAATTATGGGATCGATTGGCGTGCCATAAAGTCTGCTGCCTGTAATTTAATAGGTGTGATTCCTCAATATTTCTCTTATTCCTGAATATGCTTTCATCATTTTCGTGTAATTTGGTTTCTCAGTAGTGACTGTAGTGCAAGTATATGTTGATACATAGTTGAACATACTGAAGAAGCAGCTTGTATATTTCCTTCTGATATGTGGGATTTAACGGTGACCGTGTTCTGCTATGCACTCAGTTTTATCAACATGGTAACGTGTGGTGTGATCAATGATGATATTTTTTGCATGTGTATTCTGTGAAGATGGTTATACTGATTTCTTAGAAGGTGGTGGTGGTGATGCAGATGACTGAAGATGATGCAGACTGTGTTCAAATAGAAATTTTGGAACAAAATACTTGATGCTTTTATCTGGACTTCAGTTCAATGATGCTTTCAACACATAATTCCAAAGAGGTTTTATTTTCAAATACAACACTTTACAGTAGAAGTAAAAGAGGAGATCAGATGAGGCACTTAGGGACAAGTGGTGGAGTTATTCCCATGTATAACATTTTTCAAGAGCTTGGAAGACCAAGGTTGAGGGCATACTCTGAGGAAAGCTGGAAATCTATTGATCATGTTCCAAATTCTGCAATATCTTCAGGGCAATCGAGACAATGCAATACTATTTTAGGATGCCGCTGACAAACCCCCTCCCCCGACCCCATTTTCAAATTATTTTATGAAAACATGGAAGAACAAACTTAAATCTAAAACAAATAGTGCAAGGAAGTTATGAAGCACAAATTTCTTTTCTCCAGCCTGTGCACTATCAAAGTTTAAGGAAGCATCATTGCTAAGCTCTCAGGGTGGAAAGGTGGCATAAAGATATGAGCTACAGCCTACTTAGTCCAAAGTCAGCATCAATTATTGTGATTCAAGATTTATTGCATACAGTAGACAATAGTTTCAGAAAAGATCCTCGAACATGGTAACTGTACATAGGACCAAATGTATGCTCATTATTAAATTTTTTTGCACATTAATCAGGCAACTTACTGAAAAACCTGTATGAACTCTTGACTAATATTTCCTTGTTTAGAAAACAGTATTGTAAAAAATAAAATTCTTTGTTGATATACATATTAATTAAATAGCATAAGTATTAAACACGACATTAAGCAAGTTTTTTTCCATTAACTACCTTTGAGTTACTATTATAGCTGAAAATATGGCAAGAACAACTAGTGCAAGTTTCTACTCTACAAATTAGGGGACAAAGTGTTAAGCGATCATTCTCCTTTTGAGCTATAATATCATATCGTCTATCATCATGCCAGTATCCACATTCAGTTACAAACTTACTTCCCAGTGTAAAAGTACTGTACAAATATCAATTATCTACACGTTAGGACATAGCAAAATTAAGTGACATCAAATTTATTTAACATCTGGCAAATATTTTTCAGTGCCATAGCAGTGTGCATTTATGTTTATCTCTCTCTCTCTCTCTCTCTCTCTCTCTCTCTCTCTCTCTCTCTCTCTCTCCCCCCTCCCCCCCCACTTCTCTTCATCAGAGTAGAAAATGGGACTAACATGTTTAAATCCAAGCACTACACATTGTTACTAGTGTAGCTAATATATGAAGGAATGGATCATTTTCAAAATGCTGAAGCCAGCTTTTAGCAACATAAAATCTGGCAAAGCAAGCAGAATTACGTAGCTGTTCTAGTTAGTTACTTACAAAAAAAAAAAAAAGCCTTTGTTGTTGCTGTCATAGGTAAATTTAAGCCTCCATTAAAAATGCTATGCAACAACTATTGAACAAGAAATTATAAAAGAAGTAGATCTGGAGCTAAAGGAGTATCTCAGTTTCTCAATTGGAAATTTTGAACACTCTGAAATACTGTGGTCTAATTGCAATCTTATTAGATGACAAACTGAAGCAGAATATAAAGAATATCAACAGCAGCATATTTGTGCTGTCATCTTACTTCCAGTTTCAAATTAATTAACAACCCCCACAAAGAGGTATTTGATGCCTAATCAAGTGACATTATGCCTGGGTGTAAAGTTCAGAGAAAATTTACAAGCCCTAGAAAAACATTGTTACACATTTCACTTAAAATTGTTTTTAAGGACAGAATAAAATCTGCTAAGATGCCATCATTTTGACAGAAGATGGAAAATAGATTTAAAAATATGTACATACCAACAGGGATTCCACAAATATCAGCCTGAAGCTGCATAAGCAAATCATTTTGTGTCATTGTTCCATCAGCTTTCAGTTTCCTCAGAGGAAATCCACAATCTTTTTTCATTGCTTCTAATATGTCTCGTGTCTGGAAACAGACAGCCTCCAAACAAGCTCGAATAATATGGCACTTTGTAGTAAACTGTGTCAATCCACAGAGGATGCTGTCAAAATGAAATATCACAATATACTACATGAATCCTCTAAATACATCAGTGAATGAATGAGAGTATTTAGAATCAGGATAAACTAAACTGAATAATTTTAAAAATTTGTTTCCACAGTTAAATAACCTGCTTACTATGGTGTGGTGGTATTGATACAGACCCACTGACAACCACATCTAAATCTATTACTGGGCCGCATAAAATAGTTTGATATTGAAAGGATTCTGCATTATATCAATTACTGAGAATTGGAACTGTCATTCACAGTTATAACAGCTTAGGTACACGATCATTCCACAAAACAACCATGAGAAGATCTTCCAGGATGTCGAACATTTTCAGAAAAAAATTACATGCTACATATTTATGAAGATCTGATAGGCTAATATTCCTTCCACAGGTCGCAAGTAAAACTGTCCTCAAGGATATCAAAAAAGTCAAAATAGTTTTTTGGATTTTTCGGTTATACATAAAAACTTGACCCCACACATAAAATTTACACAAACTAAAATCTCATCCCCAGAGACCATTGCCCAAGTCATATGTAAGAAAACCACTGATCTGTACCTTGTCTTTTCTTAGGTACAACATTAGGTCTCATTATATCAAATTTATTTGATTTGAAACATATTTAACAATTAACCTGGAACACAAACTTCTGAAAGAGACAAAAGGAGAGTAACAAGATACTACTCTGTGGTAAGATGACCTTAAATGACTGCACAGAAATATAAGAAACTTCACTACGCATAGTGTGTTTGCAAGAAAGCACCGACAGTGCAGCCGATAGCTCGCTTTTGAAGTAATTGTAAGGTACAAAGTATTTTCATATCTTATAACTGTAAGCGGAAAGAGAGACACAGTTAAACATGGAAGATATGCCTTAGGTGTGTCTGAAAACACATCACAACCCTGGAAGTGGACAAATCTTTCAGAGATGTTGCTCGTATTCTCATCTGTTGTATTCATCTTCATTCATTCATCCAAACACTGTGTTGCATACATTGCATCATGAAGGAGAGTCTTCATGGATGTGAAACAAATGAAGTTATGTATGACAGCTAGAAGCAACCCTGCTGGCTATTTTTGTAAAGTATACTAAATCAAAATTATACCAATCCTTGAAACTGATAATTTTAAAAAAAGGGGGGGGGGGGGGGTGGCACTGTTACTCCTCCTATACTACTCAGTTGCAGTCCCTCTAATACTTCAAAGAAAGCTTCTGTATAAATTTACACAGACCACTATCAGTTGCATATATACTAGAAGATTCAGCTCTATTACAAATGCCAGGAGGTTATAATTAAAGTGCAGCTATTCATGAAGATGCAGTGAGGGCTGTAACTACAGCATGGCAGCAAAACTTGGCAGATGTGCTAATGCATTAACCCTGAACTGATTGCTGCTAAAAAAAAATTTACTTCAATTTTGACCACCAGGTGCAAATCTGGTGCTGTACAGCATCCCATTAACACCCCCACTGCTCATACTGAACAAATTTTGTAAGCAGCAGTTAATAGTAAAATCAACATGCTTGTTCACTAGTTTGACCTTTCCTGCTCACATCCTGTTACTAATCCATTACACATGGAAACACTTCTATATGTCTTTCCTGCATTCAGAGTGCCAGATTTGAATCTAATGGCCAAAACTGGAATTTTCTTCCAAGAGTAAATTGGTTCCACATTAATGCATTAGAACATTTACCAAGTTTCGCTGCCATACAATAATTACAGCCCACACTGCATCTCTGCGAGTAGCTGCACTTTAATTGCAAGATGCTAGTATTATAGTACAAGTAATTTACATTGTTGATCCCAGTATCCTGATAAATTGTAGGAGTGGCTAATTAGGTATTCATAAATATTTGGGGATCTTCAGTAACATGTCTGATTTCCAGTGGCATCTTTAGCACCAGAGCATAAAACTCCATTCTGAACCCTAGAGAGGGAGATGTAATCTTCATGAAAATTGTTTCTAGTTCTAGTATTATGGTTGCAAAGTGTGGAATTCATTCAAAATTCACTCTTGTTATTGATGACAAATACCGTTATGGAGTATATAAATTGGTATGAGAGTCAAAGAATCCCCGTATTCATGAAAAGGCTCCTGCAGGCCTTTGAGTTATCAACTTTACTCAATATTCTTTTTGCACTCTTCTGAAGAATAAATACTTTTTCTCACTTTAGTTGCAGTGCTCCAAACGATTATGCCTTATAACAGAACTGAGTAAATGTATGCTAACATTCCTGTCTGCAGTCAACACAACGAGATATTTCTGAGCGCAAAGTGGGCAAAAACTGAGCTTTTTGGCTAACTTATCCGCATGCTGGGGCCTTATCAGTTCATTATCCACTGGGATGCCCAAGAACTTATGCATGAAGCCTCATTCAATGTATGTCCTTTGATCTCTACTTCTGGTACCTGTAAGTTATTTTTATTTGTGTGAAATTATATCATATGAATTTCCGTTAGGTTAAGGATTACACTGTTAGCTGTGTCTAGTTTTAAGTCTGTTCCGTTATTCTCCTGGCTTTGTCTAGTATGGATGTATTTGGACCAGTCATCACTATACATGTGTCATCAGCAAATATTACAGCTTTTGAAGAGTCCTGCTATGTCAGGGATAAATCACTTATGTAGTTGAAATACCCTCAGACTTTAAGAAGAATATAATAATTACAATCCCAAAGAAAGCAAATGTTGACAGGTGTGAAAATTACTGAACTATCAGTTCAATAAACCACAGCTCCAAAATACTAACACACATTTTTTACAAACAAATGGAAAAACCGATAGAAACCGACGTCAAAAAAGATCAGTTTTGATTCCTTACAAATGTTGGAACACATGAAGCAATACTGACCCTACAACTTATTTTAGAAGATAGATTAAGAAAAGGCAAACCTATGTTTCTAGCATTTGTAGACTTGGAGAAAGCTTTTGACAATGTTGACTCCCAAGGTATATGAAAACATCTTCAAGGGCAGAATCCAAACAAGGGTAAAGTACAAATTGAGAGACCAACAGCATGGCCTCAAATCTGGGACGTCAACAGTTCACCTCATATTTGTAATGAGGCACCTCCAGAAGCACCATTATGAATTTGGGGAAGACCTTGTGATGGCTTTTCTTGATACTGAAAATGCACTTGATATCGTCTTTAGAAAAAGGGTCCAGTAAGCACTAGAAAAGAAGGAAGTGGAGAAAGATATGACAAGCAGAATGGAGGATATATACTGTGGAAGTCAGAGTTGTGAGAAAGTCAGAAATGAAAGGACAGACTGGTTCCAGCACACAAGTGGTGTGAAACAGGGTAGTGCATTGTCACCTCTCCTCATTGTGGTCTTTGATGAGATAATGACCAAGGTAGAAGAAAAAAAACTGGATATGACAAGCAATGGTGTCATGGATGACTTTATGATCTGGGGAAACAGGTGGAAGGATATTCAGGAAGAGTTGGATGCTTGGGAAGAAACTGTGAGACAGTAGGGAATGAAATTTAATGTGAACCAATAAGAGATCATAGTTACAACTAGAAAGAAAGATAGACTAATTAGAATGAGGACTGGAGGTGAACATCTGAAGAAGAGGGAGAGTGTCAAGTGCTTGGGACGTGTGATGGAGGCAAATGGAAGAAATGAGATAGGGATCAGTGAACATGGCAGACAGGCACAGGTAATCCTGCAAATTGTTAGGAGGCTGGTTTGGAATAAAGACATTCCACAAAAAAACAAGTAGGTACTGTAAAGATGTTTACTACATCCCAATACTAACATATGCATCTGAAACATGGATGATGATGTAAACAGATTACAGGTATGTGAAATTAAGTTCCTCAGAAGTAGGGTAAGAGTAAACAAAGGAGACAGGATGAGGAGTGAAATGGTAAGAGAAATAATGAAATAGGAACCCCTGCAGAGCACGATAGAAACCTCAAGGCTAGGATAGTATGGGCACTTAATGAGAAAGGAAAACAAGAGGATTCTCAAGAATATGCATGAAATAGGGATGCGAAGGGAACAACCAAGAGGAAGACCAAGGAATAGAAGGCTGAAAGGTGTAGACAAATGTGTTGGAACAAAAAAGGCAGGAACTGGACCAGACTGAAAAAAGAAACAGAGTGGGAAAATAGGACTACATGGTGGGGCTTATGTTCCAAATAGACCCAACCTGGGACTGAAAACTGTTCAAGATGATACAGATTTAGTAATAAATTATCAGTTGCACTGTACCTGTACAGAATATTACTCTGTGTGTGTGTGTGTGTGTGTGTGTGTGTGTGTGTGTGTGTGTGTGTGTGTGTGTGTGTGTGTGAAACCACAACTGGACATTAGCAACTACATTGCTTATTCACATAAAGCCCCCCAAAAAGCCATGTAATTGTATAGGTAACCTGAGGAGCTCTGTCGAACTAGGGAAAAGTTTCAGGCATTAAGAAACTGTATGAAGCTTCAGCAACACTCTAAAGATAAATATGGATTCCAAAACATTTACCATAATTCTGCTAAAAAAGAAATCTGAAGTGTATGAAAACCAATCAATAATTCACATATGTAAAGGAAAGGTAATGAGCTCAAGGAGCCGTAATCACGAAAAAAGCAGCATTCAGAATCACATAGAAAAACAAAATTTGAGACCCAACTATGAATATCCAATCAGAATTCAAATTGGGGGAAAAAAAAAGGTTGCTGTACTGAAAATTAAAGTAAAACTATCAAGGTCTACACTCAAAATCAGTCCGATATACATACAACATAAACAAGATGAAAGTGATGAGAAAACTGTTTAGGCAGTGGGTTGTGTATCATATTTTAACTTGAGTAAAGAATAACTTTACTTCATTTGGTTAGCTGTATTTTCTGGAAAAAATTTCAGAGGTGCATGTCTAAACTAATACTCCACATATAAGAGGGACAAAAAAAATTAAAGAAAACAAACAAAAGGAGAATATTTACAGTATGAGGAGATAAAAGTTTTTTTAGTCAAGCAAAAAGTGTCATAAATTAGTAACAATAAAAATGAAATTTCATTATCATACACCATTTGTTACTCTTAAGTTCCTCCAAGAATTGATGAGAGAATAAATCTCAGTCTTACAGCTCGATCTCACACATCGTAAAACACCCAATATTAAATGAAATTATGACACTAATTGATTAAATTCTATTACCAAGCATGAGGTTTTGATCTCCATGCTCCCTTTCCCGAAATGTCTGGTCCATTGTTGCTCTGACTGGAATAGACATCTGGTGATGTTTTAAAGTATATGCCCACTTGTGCTTGACTATCATCACAAATTGGTTCACTGTTGCTGCAGAGCATCTTTTTCCACCTTTTAATAAGCCCAAAGCTTTGGTAACATTACAACAGCAGTCACAATTGATTAATTTGCCCCACACTTATGACAAAATTATTTCTTTTATGTCACAAATCCAATACTCTGCAGTCAGTGGCAGAATCTTCACATGTGTGTAATTCTTTCTATGGAAGAGAGAACACTTTGCCCTGCATATTTGCAGTACTGAAGGAAGTAAGTAGGCCGGCCACTGGGTGTTCATAGCAGTGAACTTCAACTGTGTTCACTGTTTCCTGCATGAATGTCATGCCACATTGACATAGGGTTTGATAGACCACAGAGATCATCATTAACACTGTGAAGTAGTTTGCCTGCTTTGTAGGTAGGTAGGAAACAACTGTGTAATCTGCTAGCTGTTGGTGATTGGTCCAGTCCACTCCCCCCCTCCCCCCCCCCCCCCCCCCCCACACACACAAAAAAAGCAGAACCGAATGGAAGAAACACAGTAGCCTTCTCAAGTTCCTCTTCCGTTTCTTTCAGCTGCAGTGTCCGTGTAGTGTGCATTGAATCAGTTGTCCTGTGTAGCCATTTTCACAAAAGAAGCCTTTTAGGTTTCTCAGTTCCTTAGCGAGTCAGACTTCAAGAAGAATATAATAATTCCAATCCCAAAGAAAGCAGGTGTTGACAGATGTGAAAATTACCAAACAATCAGTTTAATAAGCCACAGCTGCAAAATACTAATGTGAATTCTTCACAGACGAATGGAAAAACTAGTAGAAGCCGACCCCGGGGAAGATCAGTTTGGATTCCATAGAAACACTGGAACACGTGAGGCAATACTGACCCTATGACTTATCTTAGAAGAAAGATTAAGGAAAGGCAAACCTACATTTCTAGCATTTGTAGACTTAGAGAAAGCTTTTGACAATGTTGACTGGATTACTCTTTTCAAATTCTAAAGGTGGCAGGGGTAAAATACAGGGAGCAACAGGCTATTTACAATTTGTACACAAACCAGATGGCAGTTATAAGAGTCTAGGGACATGAAAGGGAAGCAGTGGTCGGGAAGGGAGTGAGACAGGGTTGTAGTCTCTCCCCGATGTTATTCAATCTGTATATTGAGCAAGCAGTAAAGGAAACAAAAGAAAAATTCGGAGTAGGTATTAAAATCCACGGAGAAGAAATAAAAACTCTGAGGTTTGCCGATGACATTGTAATTCTGTCAGAGACAGCAATGGACTTGGAAGAGCAGCTGAATGGTATGGACAGTGTCTTGAAAGGAAGATATAAGATGAACATCAACAAAAGCAAAACGAAGATAATGGAATGTAGTAGAATTAAGTTGGGTGATGCTGAGGGAATTGGATTAGGAAATGAGACACTTAAAGTAGTAAAGGAGTTTTGCTATTTGGGGAGCAAAATAACTGATGATGGTCGAAGTAGAGAGGATATAAAATGTAGACTGGGAATGGCAAGGAAAGCGTTTCTGAAGAAGAGAAATTTCTTAACATCGAGTATAGATTTGAGTGTCAGGAACTCATTTCTGAAAGTATTTGTATGGAGTGTAGCCATGTATGGAAGTGAAACATGGACGATAAATAGTTGGACAAGAAGAGAATAGAAGCTTTCGAAATGTGGTGCTACAGAAGAATGCTGAACATTAGATGGGTAGATCACATAACTAATGAGGAAGTATTGAATAGGATTGGGGAGAAGAGAAGTTTGTGGCACAACTTGACCAGAAGAAGGGATCGGTTGGTAGGAATGTTCTGAGGCATCTAGGGATCACCAATTTAGTATTGGAGGGCAGCGTGGAGGGTAAAAATCATAGAGGGAGACCAAGAGATGAATACACTAAGCAGATACAGAAGGACGTAGGTTGCAGTAGGTACTGGGAGATGATGAAGCTTGCACAGGATAGAGTAGCGTGGAGAGCTGCATCAAACCAGTCTCTGGACTGAAGACCGCAACAACAACAACAACAACAACAACAGTGAGACATTTTGTCACTGGGGGCACAAGCCTTGTGTAACAGGTTTCTCACCACTCCATTCCCCTGTGACAATGAATGACAGCTGTTGGCTTTTAAATTGAAGTTGGTACAAATCTCCCATTTTTCCATCCACTGGTAAATTGTGCCATCTGCTCTTTTGATAGGACATTAAGGATTTCTTGGAGTTAATATGTCAGGATTTAGATGTTAGTACTACAAACCTCTTCAGGTAAGCTCTGACTGACCAATTTACTTACTGACTTCCTTACTTCCTTTTCAAGAGGATATACTTAGAGGGGAGCAACGAAGTAGCAACTTTCACCAGTTGTGGCTCATGTGTACCGTTGGAACCTGACATATTTCTTCCTTTACATTGCAACAATATTGTGCAAAGGGAAGTTGCTACTCACCATATAGTGTAGATGCTGAGTCACAGATATGCAAAACAAAACGACTGTAACAAATATAGCTTCTTTTTGTTGTGGCTAAGTGCGACTCAACATCTACGCTATATAGTGAGTAGCAACTTTTCTTTTCACAATATTGTTTAATCCATTCTGGATTTCCCGTTGTTCCATTACACTGTTTGTTATATGGCAACATGCAAGAAATATGCTAAATGATTTCCTTGTACAGATCAACTTGATAAACCGTAAGATCAACTCCCCTATGAAAACTGAAGTGAACTGAAGATTATCTTTCTACATATCATGGCACAGAAGATAGCAGTTGGCACAGTAGGCCTTAAGGTTTACAGGAGAAAGACGAACTGACCTGTATTTTAAAATTAGCACATGGCACAGATGGATAGAGTGCTTAGAATGCTGTTTCAAGGAGCTGTGTTCCGAGGTCATCAACTCTCAGAGTTATACTGAACCAATTACAACCATATGAAGATTATGCCACATACTTCTAATTACTGGGACTGTGTCACAATATACACAATTGATGTATAAGCATGGATGGTTCAAAAACACTTTTCCACAGAAGCGACTTATCATTTGGCAACCCCCACCTCATTTTCCCTTGCACACTTTCACCTTTGTCAGTTTTTCACAGCTAGTCGTGATAGACATTGTGTACAAATCTTACACTTGGGCACCCCATTCAGCTTGGGGCCCCAAGTGGCTGCCACAAATTACAATACATCCTGCATAGAAATTTTACAGTTGTGGTGCCTCTGGTGCCCCTCCCATGTTGGTGCCCCAAGTAGCATCGTGTGTCACTTGGCCTTTAAACTGGTCCTGGATATAAGGGAAAGTTAATCAATTACAACTCCAATTACAACTCTTTGCCTTTTGCCTTTAAATATGTCTGCTTGTGTGTGTGTGTGTGTGTGTGTGTGTGTGTGTGTGTGTGTGTGTGTGTGTGTGTGAGCGCACGCGCGAATATATACCTATCCTTTTTTCCCCTAAGGTAAGTCTCTCCACTCCCGAAATTGGAATTTATATCCCTATCCTTTTTTCCCCAAAGGTAAGTCTTTCCGCTCCCAAAATTGGAATGACTCCTTACCCTCTCCCTTAAAACCCACATCCATTCATCTTTCCTTTTCTTTCCCTCTTTCCTGACGAAGCAGCCACAGGTTGCGAAAGCTCGAAATTCTGTGTGTGTGTTTGTGTGTTTTATTTATTGTGCCTATCTCTCGGCACTTTCCCGCTTGGTAAGTCTTGGAATCTTTGTTTTTAATATATTTTTCCCATGTGGAAGTTTCTTTCTATTTTATTTACATCATCATTAATTTGAACCCAACTATTACGTTTATTATTGTTTCTGTTGCATTTCGAAATCTTCTCTATCATCTTACTTTCTCTTTTTGTTTGTACAAGTAGTTTCACTTTGTATTCGTCTTCCCTTTTTCCGTAATCTACCATACATTTTATCCTGCCTAATTATACTCAATAATACGTAATTTACTTCCAAACCATAACCTAAAAATTATTAACGCTTTCAACATAACCGCTGCTATAAAATCCACTGTTCCAAGATTACAAACATTTCGTGTAAACTCGTGAATACTATTTCACAGCTTCAGTTCCTTTCACCCATTAAACAACCATCTCAGCTATTTCCAACAACTTTCGTTTTATTTCCATTCCCGTTTTCCCCACATAACCGATCATTTTTTAGCAGCTTCCCACAGGTTTAAATGTTATTATTTCTTCTTCAAACTTTTTTCGAAATTATTTTTTTTCCGAAACTTTTTTCAAAATTTTCCTGAATTTCCCCACCCTTTAACATGTTTTGGAGACAATAACTACCTATTCTTTGCACCCATTGTTGTTCACCAACCTAAGTTCAGCAGAGGATCAACAAAGCTCATCTCAAACCAACACTTTTTCGACTTTCTTCACACCTTTATCTCTCCCTATATATATTTCTATTTATTTTCACTTTAACCTCATATTACCCTTTCCACCTTCTAATACCATGTCAACCTCACAACATCCCCACAACGACCCCATTAAATTTTATTTACATTCCCTCCGCAAACATGCTTTCACCCTAGCCAGATTACGCTCCCATATTTTATTTACTCAGGCTTGTCTGACATTTGGCATTACCCCCAAAGGCCTCACACTTAAAGTTCCCATCTCCGGCTGCAACCCTTCTTTCCATCAGTCCTTATACCAGTTCCAAACTGCACAATCCATAGCCCTCACCCGCCTAATCCTTCACCTATACACCGACTCGGCCAATGAACACACCCGTCAACTCCTATCCCAAATCAAAGTCCTCAATCTTTCCTCTCCCACATCCACACCGGCTGTTCATAGCATCCTCCTACAGGCCAACCACAAATTAGAACAACATGCCACCCTCCACCTCAAAAAACTATCCAATCTCCTGGTTTCCCACCTCTGGAAAGGCAACTCACTCACCCTCCACAACCTTTCCAACAAACCTCAACCTCCTCTCATTGCACACAGACCCAGTCTCTCCCATCTACTCAATCTCCCACTTCCAGCTCCACTCCCCCCAACACCTCAAAATTCTAGTCAACACAATCTGGAACCACAACACCCCAATTCAGTAGTTAATCTTTCCTCCAAACCTCTCTCCCAATCCGAAACCTCTGTCCTATCCAAAGGCCTCACCTTCAGCCCCACTCCCAGATTCAACCAAACTGCCCTTGTCAAAGATTTACTGTCCTACACTCGTAGTCTCTGCTGGAAACATCACTTTGCCATGAAGCAAAATAATCCTGATCCCACTCCTAATGATCAAACTCCCCAAGACACTATCCAAATTGAACCCTGCCTGGAACAGTTCCGTCCTCCATCACAGCGGGACCCACCTCCTCTTCCTCAAAATCACCCTCTCCAAACCTTCCAGGAATTTCTCACTTCCAGCCTTGCCTCTCAATCTTTCTTAAAAACCTTAATCCTACTCCCAACATCACCACAGCTGAAGCCCAGGCTATCCGTGATCTGAAAGCCGACTGATCCATCATCATTCTTCCGGCTAACAAGGGTTCCACGACCGTGGTACTTGATCGTCGGGAGTTTGTGGCTGAGGGACTGCGTCAGCTTTCAGACAACTCTACATACAAAGTTTACCGAGGTAACACCATTCCTGATGTCCAGGTGGAGCTTCAAGGAATCCTCAGAACCTTAGGCCCCCTACAAAACCTTTCACCTGACTCCATCAAACTCCTGACCCCACCAACACCTCGCACTCCTACCTTCTACCTACTTCCTAAAATTCACAAACCCAAACATCCTGGCCACCCCATTGTAGCTGGTTACCAAGCCCCCACAGAACATATCTCTGCCTACATAGAACACCACCTTCAACCCATTACACGCAGTCTCCCATTCTTCATCAAAGACACCAACCACTTTCTCAAACGCCTGGAATCCGTACCCAGTCTGTTACCCCCAGAAACCATCCTTGTAACCATTGATGCCACTTCCCTATACACAAACATCCCGCACGTCCAGGGCCTCGCTGCAATGGAGCACTTCCTTTCACGTCTATCACATGCCACCATACCTAAAACCTCTTTCCTCGTCACCTTAGCCAGCTTCATCCTGACCCACAACTTCTTCACTTTTCAAGGCCAGACATACCAACAATTAAAGGGAACAGCCATGGGTACCAGGATGGCCCTCTCGTATGCCAACCTATTTATGGGTGGCTTAGAGGAAACCTTCTTGGTTACCCAAGCCTGCCAACCCAAAGTTTGGTACAGATTTATTGACGACATCTTCATGATCTGGACTCACAGTGAAGAACAACTCCAGAATTTCCTCTCCAACCTCAACTCCTTTGATTCCATCAGATTCATCTGGTCCTACTCCAAATCCCATGCCACTTTCCTTGACATTGACCTCCATCTGTCCAATGGCCAGCTTCACACATCCGTCCACATCAAACCCACCAACAAGCAACAGTACCTCCATTATGAAAGCTGCCACCCATTCGATATCAAACGGTCACTTCCCTACAGCCTAGGCCTTCGTGGCAAACAAATCTGCTCCAGTCCTGAATCCCTGAACCATTACACCAACAACCTGAAAACAGCTTTTGAATCCCACAACTACCCTCCCAACCTGGTACAGAAGCAAATAACCAGATCCAGTTCCTCATCCCCTCAAACCCAGAACCTCCCACAGAAGAACCACAAAAGTGCCCCACTTGTGACAGGATACTTCCCGGGACTGGATCAAACTCTGAATGTGGCTCTCCAGCAGGGATACGACTTCCTAAAATCCTGCCCCGAAATGATATCCATCCTTCATGAAATCCTCCCCACTCCACCAAGAGTGTCTTTCCGCCGTCCACCTAACCTTCGTAACCTCTTGGTTCATCCCTATGAAATCCCCAAACCACCTTCCCTACCCTTTTGCTCCTACCCTTGTAACCGCCCCTGGTGTAAAACCTGTCCTATGCACCCTCCCACCACCACCTACTCCAGTCCTGTAACCCCGAAGGTGTACACGATCAAAGGCAGAGCCACGAGTGAAAGCACCCACGTGATTTACCAACTGACCTGCCTACACTGTGACGCTTTCTATGTGGGAATGACCAGCAACAAACTGTCCATTCGCATGAATGGACACAGGCAGACAGTGTTTGTTGGTAATTAGGATCACCCTGTGGCTAAACATGCCTTGGTACACGGCCAGCACATCTTGGCACAGTGTTACACCAACCGGATTATCTGGATACTTCCCACCAACACCAACCTATCCGAACTCCGGAGATGGGCACTTGCCCTTCAATATATCCTCTCTTCTCATTATCCACCAGGCCTCAATCTCCGCTAATTTCAAGTTGCCACCACTCATACCTCACCTGTCTTTCAACATCATCTTTGTCTCCACACTTCCGCCTAGACTTACATCTCTGCCCATACTCTTTGCCTTTAAATATGTCTGCTTGTGTGTGTGTGTGTGTGTGTGTGTGTGTGTGTGTGTGTGTGTGTGTGTGTGTGTGTGTGTGTGTGTGCGCGCGCGCGCTCGCTCGAGTATATACCTATCCTTTTTCCCCCCTAAGTTAAGTCTTTCCGCTCCCTCTTTCCTGACGAAGCAGCCGCAGGTTGCGAAAGCTAGAAATTCTGTGTGTGTGTTTGTGTGTTTTATTTATTGTGCCTATCGACCGGCGCTTTCCCGCTTGGTAAGTCTTGGAACCTTTGTTTTTAATATAAAACTCCAACTATTATATATGTAGACCTGGAAAGCTGCACTTACATTAACTAACATTTCTACGGCAACCGTTAACATTTATATAGATCATCTTTGCTAGTAGCTTCTCTCTATCACTATAGCAACCTTTGACAGTTATTTCATATATCAACAGTACGTATATTATGGAATGGATAACACACAGCCTAGACTACATTATTTTAAGCTAATTATTTACTACAGTTTATATTTTGTGACGGACAGCTCTTTCGTAGCAACTTCCTGGCAGGTTAAAACTGTGTGCTGGATTGAGACTCGTACTCGGGACCTTTGCCTTTCGCGGGCAAGTGCTCTACCCAACTGAGCTACCCAAGCATGACTCACACCCCATCCTCACAGCTTTACTTCTGCCAGTACCACGTCTCCTACCTTCCAAACTTAACAGAAACTCTCCTGCGAACCTTGCAGAACTAGCACTCCTGAAAGAAAGGATATTGCGGAGACACGGCTTAGCCATTCTGGTATTTGATGTATTTTAACTATAACTCTTCTTGAGATCTTGGTAATATAGACTATTTTAATACATTTTATGCTAATAGTACACAGTGTACTTCTGATTGGTTAACACTGATGTGTCATACACAGGACGGTGAGTGGGACTAGTGCTATTTAAGACCACTCCCTGCCTATCCATTTAGCAGTCAGTTCAGCAATGTGGGTCGGCACAGCCTTCTCCATGGAAGTCCACCTGCCATCTGTGTACATGTAGTTTGCAATTTTATTTCAGTGTATATATGTTACTGTAAAGATCTCTCTGTGTGTATGTGTATTATTTCAGAATCTGACGATGATCCTTAAAGATTGAAACTGGTCTCGCCGATGAAAAGAAATTTGTGATCAAGACTGCCTTTTAATTATCATATTAACTGGTAAGTGAAAGCAAACACCTTACAACAACAATGAACTGACATTTGATAAAATCAGTGAGTTAGTGGATAGGTTGTGAATTTGACACACAGTCAGGCTTTGTGGAAGGGAGAAAAAATGTAAAAGCCATGTACTCATATGTATGGCTTCAACCAGCCTGATAAGGTGAGGGCAATATGGTTGTGGATGAAATATTGTGCTCAGTGGACAAAGATATACAATAATGTGCATAAGAATCTCTCTTAATGTGCTTTCTCTCTCAACACACAATAAATGACATTACGTTTCCAGCATCAAGAGTAAATTTTTATCAAAATATGTCCATCACAAATTAAATTATTAGC
The DNA here is from genome assembly GCF_023897955.1 of Schistocerca gregaria. Classification (NCBI taxonomy): domain Eukaryota; kingdom Metazoa; phylum Arthropoda; class Insecta; order Orthoptera; family Acrididae; genus Schistocerca; species Schistocerca gregaria. The sequence continues at coordinate 520,848,673 of NC_064921.1, read as the reverse complement.
TCTTCTACAGTTTAAAAATTTTGAAATAATGTCTTACCCACGAGCATCTTTTCTCCAATAAGGTGCATAAAGCCCAGAAAAAGCAGGAACAAAATAAACATCACCAGTAGTCTTTACTTCATCGGCTAATTTCTCTGACTCAGCAAACGTACTTATTAGATTCATATTGTTTTTCAGCCACTTAACAGCTGCTCCAGCTACTGCCACAGAACCTTCCAAAGCATAAACTGGTTGAGCTGATTTGCCCATTTGATAGGCAACTGTTGTCACTAATCCATGGCTAGACTGCACTCGCTGCCAATTACAATTGATACAATTAGAAACAAAAGCAAGTAACACTATTGATAATAAACAAAAGCAAGTAATTATATTAATTAATAATGAAATACATAAGGATTATAGCAAAGAATTACTTGCCGAGTATGATGAAAACATATTTCACAGATCACTCAGGCAGAATTAAGATCTTAAAAAAAGACCATAAATAAGCCCAGAATTTAATCAAGTTTAGCCTGACATGTTTTGACACTGAGCATCATGCTCTAAGAACCATGCCAAGGTTTCTGAGGGACTGCAGAAAAAACAGAAAATAAATAGAAAGGAACAACAAATAATCAGGGGGCTAGGGTGGCTCTGTGCCTGGAAGCATCTGAGACAGAGACGGTAAAGACTGTACTGGAAGATATGAGACTGGGGGACAGGTCACACATCATGTTTGCTGATAAGCCACAGTCATTTGGGGACTTAGATGGTTTAGTGATCAGTATAGAGAATATTAAGCATACTAGTGCTAAACGGGAAAAAGCTGAAGGGTTTGCAGGGGTACAGGAAGGCAGGGGTCAAGTTCCTGTGGTGTAAAAAGGGATATGCATAGAGATGAGTTTTGTTTCAGATGCAGGGGATTGTAAAATTTTGCATGGAGCAGGCAGCACAAATAGCTGTCGCTGGGAACCCGCAGGGGCTTCTGGAAATAGGAAGCTGCCATGTGGATGCAAACCGTTTGTGCTCTAAACACCGGGACATTGTCACTTGTGTGCACGAACTTGAGAAGAGAACCTGTGTGTGCACTTAGTGACCCTGGAAGTAATATCTCCATTATTGATTATGAATGGTTGAGGGCTAATGGAAGTCTGGCTGGGATAGGGAAGGTACAACCAGGAAGTGAGGATCGTTGCAATGTATCCAGAGACCCATTGACAGTGGTATGGTCGGTCAGGTACAATGCAAGATTGGCATGGGCGAGTTTACCTGACCAATGAGGTTGTACAGAAGTTAACGGTTAAGATTACCTTAGGATGTGATTTCATAGAGTTGGATGTGTGTATGGTACCATTTTCTAAGGACTCTCCCAATGAATCTCAACCTGTCACCCAACTGATATGGTCACGAGCCCAGGATAGGTATTGCAGGTGATGTCATGTTGTTAGCAAATACACATGCTTCAGTTGTCCACTGCCATAGCCCATTAATGCCAAATTTTTCTGCACTGTCCTAATGGATACATTCATTGTTACATTCCACATTGATTTCTGTGGTTATTTCACACTTAAGACTGTTGATTATATTTTCATTAAAAGCTAGAAATTAAGAAACCTGCATTGCCTTCTACTTGGTCAGTATTGCATAATTTTCTCCACTGTGAAATGAGGATTTCTTATCATTTGTGGTGTTTTAAAACATGTGATAAATTCAATACAGTTTTCAGTTTCAGTGCCCATTTACTAATTAAATTAACAACCCACATTTTGGTAACATTCTTTCAAGCTTACATGCTTCATTTTAATTTTTCACATTTGCATTTATCATTTTGTGTGGTAAAGGGACGTCCATAGTGACACACACACACACACACACACACACACACACACACACACACACACACACACACACACACACAGAAGATACAAAACAACATTATTAAGTTTTCAGACAATGACCTCCTTCTTCAAAGCTCCCCCTCCCCCCCTCACCCCTCCCAACTGCTGGTACTCCCACAGATTTTTCCTTGGTGGCACGACTGATATGGGATGCACTCAACTTTGTGATGCCAACTGAGGTGCTACTTGTCCAAATAGCAGTGGCTCCACAGCCTGGAAAACAGCTGGAAGTGCAGTGTGCTGACCACGTGCCCCCTGTACCATACCCGCATGACACAGTAATGCAAACTATGACATGGCAACCACTAGACATCCCTTGGGCCTTCACAGCCTGGTTGACAAGCTCAGTATCTATGTTTCCCTTAGTTATCCAAGCTTCTATAGACCTGCACCTGTCCTCTAGCCATCCCCATCAGGCATTTTGGACCTCTCCCCCCCCCCCCCCCCCCCCCCCCCCTCTCTCTCTCTCTCTCTCTCTCTCTCTCTCTCTCTATATATATATATATATATATATATATATATATATATATATATATATATATATATATATATATATCTCATATTTGTGTTCCCTTTCCCCTGCTTTATTTTCTACTTTTTTGTATTTACCTCTTTCATTAATTAAATTCAGTATCTCCTGTGTTAGCCAAAGATTTCAACTGGGCCCCGTATTTCATCTCTCAAGGATACCCATTCTTCCTTTACTGCATTCCTTTCTCATATTCTTGTCAGTCATTGCACAATGCTACCTCTGAAACTCCTGAAAACCTCTGGTTCTAGTAATTTCTCTAGATCCCATCACCATAAGTTCCTACCTTTTTGCAATTTTGTCAGTTTTAATCTACTGTTTATAAACAATAAATGTGGCCAGAGTCTACATCTGACCCTAGAAATGTCTTACACTTCAAATCTAGTTCCAAAATCTGTCTTGCCAAAATATAACTAATCAGAAACCATGCAGTGCCTCCAGGTCTCTTCCACATATACAACCTTTTTCCATGTTTCTTAAGCCAAGCGTTCATAGTAATTAAATTATAATCTGTGCAACATTCTACCAGGTGACTTACTCTTTCATTTCTTTCCCTCAGTTCATATTCTCTTATTTTTACTTCTATTCCTCTTTCTACAACCAAATTCCAGTCACCCATTACAATTAAATTTTCATCTTCCATAACTATCACAATAATTTTCTTTATCTCATCAAACATTCTTTAATCATTTCATCATCAGCATAGCTACTTGTCATATAGACTTTTACTATTGGGTGGGTGTTGGCTTTGTGTTGATCTTGGCTGTGATAATTGTGATAATGAATTCACTGTGCTGCTCATAGTAGCTTACTCCCATTCCTACTTACTTATTCATTATCAGATCTACTGTTGCCTGATTTCTATTTCATTTTGTATTTATAACCTTGTACTCATCCTGCCACTGAACTTTACTAATTGCCATTGTATCTCAATTTTACTATTCATTTTATATTAAAAACAAAGATTCCAAGACTTACCAAGCGGGAAAGCGCCGGCAGACAGGCACATGAACAAAACACACAAACACACACACAGAATTACGAGCTTTCGCAACTGGCAGTTGCTTCGTCAGGAAAGAGGGAAGGAGAGGGAAAAATGAAAGGATGTGGGTTTTAAGGGAGAGGGTAAGGAGTCATCCCAATCCCGGGAGCGGAAAGACTTCCCTTAGGGGAAAAAAGGACAGGTGTACACTCGCACACACACACATATCCATCCACACATACACCATGGTAAGTCTTGGAATCTTTGTTTTTAATATATTTTTCCCATGGGGAAGTTTCTTTCTATTTTATTTACTATTCATTTTCTTTTTTAAATTTTCTAACCCATCTAGCTGATCAAAGAATCTAACATTCCTCACTTCAATATGCAGATCATTAGTTTTGTTTAGAAAACGCATCAGAACATATTAATGTGTAGGGACTGGAAAAAATTCACATTTTGCAATAGATGCAATAAAGTGAAATTACTGTTTCATAGCAAATTGTATCCACATCAGCTATTTATCAGAGATAGTTTGAAATAGTTTTCTTTTCTGCATATAATATTGAAAATGTAGGCAGTTACTGGCATTGTACATTATCTTGTTAAGCCCAATTTGGAAGATAATGTATGCAACTTCCTTGCAAAACAAAATGTATGAACACAATGATGTATCAACGTGCTGCCATGCCAGTTGTGGACAGTTGAATGGTCTATTTAAGATATACGTCACATAATGCAATGTAGTACTTAGCCATGGAACCTAGCATTTTATAAGAAAGACATGCATATATTTGTTTGTTAGCTAAAGCTCAAAATATAGAATAATGCAGACAGTTTTAATATGGCAAATTAGGTGGCAGATGTTTTGAACTGTAATTGCATTAAATACTGCTAGAGGTTGGGCTTGAACTATGACATTAACAATGCTTTGCTGACTTTAACAAACAATTGCGCAGTAGCCATCCCCAAATGCTTTGTGTTGAGTGTTGTGCGTTTTATTTTCTTATTTTGAAATAAGTGAAGCGACTAATCCTGGTCCATCATGGATTTTGAGTACGACCCTAACACCAGAAGAGATCGGTGATCCCCGTGAAGATGTGTCAGTTCTGCTGTAGGCCACTGCCCTGCTGGGCAAAATGGAGGTGAGGTTTGTTTCCCTGCACCGATCCTTCCCTTGTGGCGGTCAAAATTCTCATCTGTTTATGCTCTCGGCCATCTGTGACAATAGCCTACAGTGCCCACCCTCTGTGCAATAGTGATTGGAAAACAAAATCTGTAACTTTTTAATGGAGCTGAAATTCGTCCTCTAACATTAAAATCGAGTTTCTATGTGCTCGGTTCTACTACTATGCTAAGTGATCTGTCAGTTCTATCTGTAGCATTGTCAAACATGGGTCGAAGGTGTAAGAATGTCCACAAAAGATTAAAATTAGTAGTCTGCAGATTTTTTAATCTTCGAATTGGGCAAAAAAAAAGACAAATAATGTCCAAAAACACCTAATATCGGAGGTGCATTCACTTAACTGGCAGGAAAATGCTGCTGCTTTTCAACAGAACAATCATTTTTTTAAAGATTAAATACAGCCAAATGAAGAAAACAGGCCATTTCGGATAAAAAAGTGTTGAAATTTTTGAAAAAGCAAGAATTCCACTCAAAAGGTTCCCAATCAGCACTTGTTCTGACAGTCAATTTCGAAGAACTAATAATTTGTTTGTTCACTTGTGTAGCATGACGATCATTTAAATTTGTGCATCTAATAATTTTCAAAGAAAATAGATGCAAATTTCAACAAAAATTGACGTGAATTTTAGAAAAAAAATAGATGCTACATTTTCTGGTCCCTATTAATTTGTGTAAGCTAAACAAACGTGGAAAGCACTAACTGGCACATGCACAAGGTACAAAAAAAGGCCCATCAATTCAGCAGTATTGAAACAAGTTTTAAAAATCAGACTGATTATTTCATTCTTCACTGGTGTGTAGGCTAATATAAGTCTTACACCTCCTAGCCTCTTACTTTGCTAGCCCCCCTGCCTCACATTGCATGTCACCCTTAACTTATCCTGGACTCATACCCATTTTCCTGCAGTCTACTCTTTCTCTCTTCTGTCCCCACTATCTAATCCACTCCTTCACATTATCATGCCCTGCATGAGCTCACATGGTACAGTGCCTGTCATCATTCCTACAAGTGCACCTTCTGTTTCACACTCCTGCAACCCCATTCATTGCATCTGCTGTCTCATCAATACATCTCTTAGGGGTGGACCAATTTACACTAATTTATGTGTCTCCTGCAGATCAAACGGTCAGACATCTTCAGTCTAAGCAACATCATGAGTATAAAATGAATATTACTATACAACTGTGAAGTATCAATGTATGGGAATATTACACAGATGTAAATCATTATGCACCTGAAATGCACACATTAGCTTGACTAGTGGACAGTAACATGAAATTTGCTATGTTTAGCAACATTTACTTTAGTTAAATGAATTACTATTATCTTTGAAAGAATTATATACCACAGCACATCTCAAAACAAAATATTTGTAATTATTTTATAAAAGTACTTTGGCTTACTGTTGTTCCAGTGTTGTACATGAGGAAACAGCCAGACCGATAGGTATTTTTTGCCTCTCCCTCTTTCAAACACATTTCTCCAACCAATGCAGACTGCTGGTTCCCTAAAATCTAATAAATTTAAGCATATATAATAAAAAGAAAGGTTGGGACCTTCTAGAACAAACAGTGAACAGTGTAAATAAAAAAAATGTAAAAATTTTATTGGGAGATTTCAATGCTCAGTTGGGAAAAGAAAGGAAATATAAAAGTATAATTGGAAAATGGAGTCCACATAAATTTACGAACAAAAACGGTCAAAGACTTGTAGAACTCTGCAGAGAACACAACCTTATATCTAAATCAACATACTTTAAGAGGAAGCCAAGTAAACTTAAAACGTGGAAACATCCAGACTGGTGGAAGGGGGAGTGGCAGCTAGACCATGTCTGTATGGACAAAAATTTTCAGAAAGAGATCCACAATGTTAAAATACTGAGAGGAGTAGACACAGGCTCAGACCATTATATAGTTAAAATTAAAACCAAATTCACTCCATTAAAGAAGAGGACAGGAAAAACTAATTAAAAAAAGGAAGTTTGACCCACATCATCTAATTAAAAATAATAAATACCAACAAATAACACAAACCATCAAATTAAAAGATGATCTAGAACAACTAGTGCCTATTCTTAAAAAAGAAGCAGAGAATTTAGCTCCCTGAACCCACGAAAGTAACATGTATGGTGGACATCAGAATGTGAAATTCCAGGAAGATAGGCACAAAGCATGGTTAAAGTTTCAAACGCATAAAACTGTAGAAAATGCCATAAACCTAAAAAATGAAAGAAAAAAATTCACCCAAAATATTAGAAGAATTGAAAGAGGATTCCATAAAGACATTATAAACTCTATAGAAGGTAATTATCATAAAACCAACTCCAGGAACTACTATAAAATCTTTGGGAAACAACTACAACAATATGAGACCCCTACACTAATACTGAAAGCTGAAGATGGAAGATTGGCACACAGTAACAAGGAAAATGCAGAAATCATGGCAAAAGCATTTAACAAACTTCTGAATTGCAAGGAACCCAAAGAACCCTTACAAATCAACATAATTACCCCAATAAAAACCAAACCTAACAAACTAGTAGAAAAAATTCTTAAAGAACAAAAAAATTATAAGGCATGTGGAGAAGATCAGGTTTTTGTTGAAATGTGGAAATATGCAAGTGACACAGTCAAGACCTTCTTACACATGGCTCTAACAAAAATTTGAGTAATAGAATGATTTCCCAAACATTGGACCACATCTATCACCCACCCACTACACAAAAAGGGAGATAAGAGCAACCCAGACAACTACAGAGGAATCTCTCTCCTAGATTGCAAATACAAAATTCTATCCAAGATCCTATATGAAAGAATCAAGGAGCAATTAGAATAGGAGTTAGGGGAATATCAGGGAGGTTTCAGACTGTGGAGAAGCTGTGCACAGCAGATAATTAGTTTAAAATTGGTTATGGCATACGACAAGAAACAGAACAAACACCAGGCAATAACATTTGTAGATTTTAAGAAGACATATGACTGTCTTCACAGACCTTCACTATTAAAAATTTTAAGAAATCTAAGACTCCATCCAAAACTAATTAAAATAATAGAACTCACTCTAACCAACACCAAATCAAAAGGGAAATTTAGAGGAGAAATTTTGGAACCATTCCTCATAAAAACAGGCTTAAGACAACGTGACTGCTTATCACCATTACTGGTTAACTGTGCACTGGAATACATAATGAGAGCATGGTACAAGGACAATCCAAAGATGATAAGAATTGGAAGTGCAGAAGATGAAATTAGCTTAAACTGCTTGTGATTTGATGATAATCTTGCTCTTCTAGCCAACACCGTTTAAGAAGCCAGGCAACAAGTGAAATCACTACAAGAAATAGTAGAGAAAGTAGGCCTTAGAATATCACTTGAAAAAACGGAGATTATGCTAACTGATCCACCACTTGCAAACAAAATTACAATAGAAGAACAGGAAATCAAAATTGTTGATAAATTTAAATATTTAGGTGAAATAATAACACACACTAACTGAGAAGCCATCATGGCAGAATAGAATTAAAAAAACTGAACTATATGAAAATTGCATTACCAAAACTACATACAACAAAAAAAGCTTATCTATAGATGCAAAATTAAAACACTATAAAACAGTTACACTGCAAGAAATAACATATGCAGCTGAAACTATCTTCAAAACAACTAATACAGCAGAAATTGACAGAATGATAAAAATGGAAAGAATAATAATTAGGATGTGTATAAATAAACAGTATAAAATAAATGGACATTGGAGAACAGCATCAAATTAAACAGTATATAAGAAAATAGAAGCAGTCATGAGCACAATCGGGAAGAAACGCATCTCATTCTTTGGACATCTGATGAGAAGTCCAGAAAACAGAATTAGTAAAAAAATTATACAAAAATTGTGGAATAGCAAGAGCAACATTAAATGGATCACAGAAATTCAGGAAGATATAAAAGAACTCCAAATTACAGTAGATGACCTAAACAACAAGACAGAGAAAACCAGAATACTGCAAGACCCGCAAACCAGACTACAAATGAAAATCAATATAAGGAGTACAGGAAGAGTGGTCTCAGATGAAGAAATAAAAGAAATATCTGAAAGAATTAAGAAATACTGGGCAGACAGAAGAGCAAAACACCTTTCATATAAGAATAGACTCTAATAATTATATTACCTAAATATCATATTAAGTTATTGTTGAGCCAAATTGTATCCCTGTGTAACAACTTGTTTACAACTTTGTATTTTTGACTAGAGTGGTCCAATGAAGGCCATAAAATAAATAATAATAAAAAAAAGAAAGGTACTGATTAAACAAAAAAGTAGTTTTTCTATTGGAAGATACAAATGTGTTCAAAAAGTATCAAACCACCTCCTTCTAACAATAAAAAATCCAGCATGGAATGTAACAATATTATGAGAAGGAAAGTTGCTACTCCCATACAGTGGAGATCCTGAATCGCAGATAAACACAACAAAAAGACGCTAACAATTATAGCTTTCGACCATTAAGGCCTTTGTCAACAATAGCCCTCCCCCCCTCCAACACACACACACACACACACACACACACACACACACACACACGACCGCAGTCTCAGGTAACAGATACTGCACTGCGAGCAGCAGCACCAATGCATGATGGGAGTGGTGACTGAGTGGGAGTAAGGAGGAGGCTGTAGTGAGGGGAGGGAGGGACAGTATGGTGGGGGTGGCGAACAGCGAAGTGCTGCATGTTAGACTGAGGGCAGGGAAGAGTGGCTTATCTCTCCAGTCTCCCACCACCTTACAAAGTGCCACCGTCCGGTCACAGAGGAGCATTCCAGCCATAACTCAGTACCTCACACACTGAAGCAACTGAATTGCATTCTCCACTAGGGTTTCAATTACCTCTTGTCGTGCCCTGAAATGAAAAATGTTGTGCTCACTATCCTTTCCACCTATCCCACAGTGGTATTCCACCATCCACAGAACCTACACAATATACTTGCCCATCCTTACACAACCCCTGTTCCCAATCCCTTACCTCATGGCTCATACCCCTGTAATAGGCCTAGATGCAAGACCTGTCCCATTCATCCTCCCTCCCCACCTCCAGTCCGGTCACAACCTATCCCATCAAAGGCAGGGCTACCTGGGAACCAGTCATGTAATCTACAAGCTAAGCTGCAACCACTGTGCTGCATTCTATGCAGGCATGACAACCAACAAGCTGCCTGTTTGCATGAATGGCCACCGACAAATTGTGGCCAAGAAACAAGTGGACCATTCTGTTGCTCAACACACTGCCAAACATGATATCTTTCATTTCAAGGACTATTTTACAGTCTGTGCCATATGGATCCTTCCTATCAACACCAGCTTTTCTGAATTGCGCAAGTGGGACCATTCCCTGCAATACACCCTATGTTCCCATAACCCTCCTGGTCTCCACCTTCGTTGGTCACTGTCCTCACCCATCCAGCCCTTCCCTCTTCCCATTTCCAGCACTACATATCCATCATCCCATCACCGTACCCAATCTTTTTATTTCTCTCTTTATCCGCTACTTTCCCCCTCCCCCCACCTCACCCCTGCCAACTGACGAATGCCTTAACAGCTGAAAACTATGACTGTCTTTTTATTGTCTCTACCTGGGACTCAGAACCACCTCCTTCCCTGTGTAAGCCAAAGAAGTGCAGCAGGTTTCATTTGGTGGAGATGTGGTAGGGTACATTCACATGCAGTGACAAATTTTCTCCCACCACCAGACAATATCTGTCAGTCTATGAGTGAGTGAGGATTTGTAAGAAGCACTCATACAGTACCAGCAAGATGTAAAATAACTGAACAAAATGAGCAGTGATATTGCATCAAATTGTGCCAAATGTCTGGTGATATCAAAGTCAAAAGCATTCGCAACATTCAACAGACTTTTGGTGGCTGTGCCTGACCAGCTCGCAGATAAAGAAGTGATACCATCACCTCAAAAGATGGTTGCATATCAGTGGCCACTGAATCACATACAGGTAGAGCCTTAATAGGGCAATGTGATGTAACTTGAGTATGTGCAGAATTTGGTCATGGAAAACCATTGATAGAAGTAAGTACTGTAGCATTACATTGAATTTCAACCAATTATATATTCAGAAGCAGTGTGCTGATAAAATTTATACCGAAATTGCTGACAATGAAGCAGAAGTAGCACTACCTGGAAACATACACGGCACACTGGACAAAGCAAACAGTATACCCTAACTTTCTGAACACTGATCAGAAGCAATGACAGAAGAGATTACAGATAGAATCCGGAAACCAAGATGAAAATCATAACAGTGGAAAGTTGAAACATTCAACATTCACGAGGATGGGGGTGGGGGCATAGCAGGTTTGCAGGAATGTGAAGATCGTAGAGAACATTTTCTTCAAACCTCATGGGGTGGTACATTATGAGTGCACAATGCAACACCAAACCATCAAAAAGGAAAATGACAAGGATGTCCTTCACTGCCTTCACAAAGCTGTGTGATGGAAACAACTGGATCTGTGGGTAGCAAAAACTTGACAGCTGCATCATGACAATGTACTAATCCATTCTGCATATCTGATTCAGATTTTCCTTGCCAAATAAAACATTTCTGTGGTTATTCAGGCTCCCAACTCCCCCGAAGTTGCTTCATATAACTTCTGGATGTTTTCCAAGATGAAAATGCCCCCGAAAATAACAGTATTTGAGTCAAGAGGGGATAACATACAGAATGGAATGGCATTCAAAAGATGCATTCTAGCAGTGTTTCCAAAAGCCACCCAAGTTTTGGGAGAAGTTTGTTCATTACCAAGGAGACAACAGTAAAGGGGATTAAAGTTCTTCAAAACAATTAATGTAGTTCTGTCAACCAAAGGTTTGATACTTTCTGAACACCCTTCATAGCAGTGGTGTTAAAATAGAGACATGTTGTGAAGAAAAGCACAAAAAATTACTTTACATTTGGAGTTAAAGCTCTACTTCTATTTATATACTTTAGGAACTTCTCTTAGGTGCCTTTGTGTTTTCCCCCCTTCTATCTACATTATCTCCCCCCCCCTCTCCCTTTACCCCAGCTGAAACAAAAAGAAATAAAAATTTTGGATCAAAGCCAGCAGTCAAGACGTCAATAAAGAAAAAATATGAAGAAAGAAGATTAAGGTTTAACATCCCATAAACAACAAAAAGAATTATGGGTATTCCAGCCCCGCTCTTCCCAATTACAAGTCCATAGCTTAACATTTTATCACAACTCTTGAACATTACTCTCTAATTTAGTTACACAAATTTTTTTTTATATTTTATCTATTTACTTAGCACACACGCACACACACACACACACACACACACACACACACACGAATTCTTAATTCAATATACAGTAATAATTTTTTATATTCATCGAACATACCCCTGATATTGGAATTCCTCGTAGTGGGGTTTCTGTTATATACCCATATATTTCTGATGAACTGTGAATTTTAGGTAATATGTTCATAGGAATTTGCAGGTACCTGTAAGAACACAAAGAAAAGTTAATTATCTTTCGGTGCACTTATTGATTACAGATTGACGTAAGAGCAAGTGAGTTCCACTCGTTTCATTTTTGAACATTTTTATCAGAATGCTGAAAGGTTTTAGTTTTTGCTTAAGCTCTATACAATTTCTATTAATTTTTTTCTCCTCCCTTTGAGAACTTCGACAAGAAACTGTACACACTTACATGCCTCAAGGCAGACAGTTTTTTTTTCTTTTTATGTTTCTTTTATGCTGTTCACAGGCTCTGTATAATTATCACTACATCTTCACTAGGTATGAAATATTGTTCACAAAGACATTCAACACACCCACGTCTGGAGGTAAAGTGATAATGCTTGCATTCTTCTTTTATATGAAAATGTTTCTCATTACACAGTGCACAGCTTAACTTCTAAGTGCACAGTAGATTATATTATTTTGATACTGAGGACTTATTAATACATTATTTGAATCAATTGGAGGTACAAATCATTTTTCATATATTTTCTTTCATCAATTGCCTCACAGCAGTAATTTTCTTGCTCAACATTGGATTGTGGAAAAGTCTAGAATGAGTAAGCCTCAAGTTATGCAGAGCTCATACTATAATTGCATTGCAGTTTTACATCTGCACAGTCTGTATGTGCAGACTTCAGAGAAGTGTAGAGCAAATTCTCAGAATATTGCTATAAGTTTCAAACTTTCATGAAACAAAGACAATCACAGCATAGGGGTGACCTCCATTACACATATCATACTTGGAAATGTGTACTGCCCTACTGTTCAATAAACAAGGGGAAGCTCACTCTGTTTAGTGAATGTAAGCAATACCTGCTCCATGTAGGAAGTGGAAACAGAAGTTATATTGTGTATAAGCTAAAAGCTTTCAGCATCCCATTTTTATTTAACCTTATGCAACTCATGAAACATACCTACACAGTATTGGATCCCACTGAAGAGTTTCTATATTCATAAGCATTGTCCTAGAAGCATTTGTCACATCTGTTATATGCAAACCACCTTCACTGCCACCAGTCAAATTCTGCAATACATTGAACAAAAATGGTAAAGAATTTTGAGAAGTGAGGGAAAATGAATTTATTTTCTTCAAAACAATGTAACACATTTAGAATAATTTTGTCTGTGCCGAATGCCACTTAATTTTTTTTAAGTTTTACAATGAACTATGCATTTGAATATAGATTTGTTGGCACATATTCAGTGGGTGAATCTGTAACCTGTATGGATTAAAATATCCAACAACAAATACATTTGAGTATACCAGTTTCAAAGATGATGATTATGGACAAGCCCACTGGTCTGATGGAAAAAGTCAAATACTTTCAGAAATGACATAATTTTTAAAAGTATTCTAATTTATCTGCTGGCTAGACTGATAAGAATTGTCCAACTTTCCACAATTTATTTTGAATACCAATGCCACTGGTCAAAATCTCAGATATAGATAAGAGTTTCAAAACATGTATTCCATAAAAGCCATCAGTTTGAAATGAATATTACTTCCAATTTAAAGCAGGGCTTTCATTCGTGTTCAGAGCCCAGTTTTACACAAATTGAGATCCCTGAAGGTTGCTTTTACACATGTATACATACTATAATTTAAGCTAAAATTTGAACTCCACTGCCACATTTTGCAGTCTGTATGTGGTGGCTAATCGCAGTAACTACTGTAGAAATTTTGATACAGCTTTTACTTATAGACTGATTCACAAGCAGCAAGTCATCTGGCTGTAAAAATACTTTTGTGCTACTTGTGAAGCTTGGGCAAATTGGTAGTTAGCATATTATAATGTGTGGCTTAGGAGGTGAGAAGAAAGTGTGTCTGTTCAGCAACTCTTTCTGTTGTTCTCCTTTTTTTTTTTTTGGAATATGTGTACCTCAACTGACAGCATGCAGTGTTATTCACATGAAAATGAGGGAAAGTTTTCTAAATGTTTGCAAATCATGTAACTGGGACAGTATTTGGGTAGTAGCCCAGTGTTCCCTAGTGGGACAGGGGAAAATCACCTAAAAACCACATCCAGGGGGGTCGGCTCTCTGACCCTCGTCGTTAATCTGCCAGGAAGATTTGATCCAGGGTTGGTGCAACCCCTGTCCTTAATGCAAACAGCTATCTATGAAAGTAAATCATCTGTGTTGTTCAATTTCTTTGAAAATGTAACAGCAAAATAAATATGGTCAGCTGATGTAACATACATGTATATTTAAAAGAGCTTTTTACTGCATTTACATGTACCCGTACCGTAAAACAGAATGGTACTGAAAACAGTGAATTTTTCAAATATCAGATGCTGACTTTGAGATCAAGTGACTATAAGCAGATAAAAAAATTATAAAACTTCCAGGATGACTGACAACCTAGTACATAGTTTTTCAGTAGTGTCCAAAAATCTGTGGATGTGTCATGTCACCAAATACATAGCATCAGTAATTTTAGATACAATGAGTAAATAAAATGCTGTGAATGTATTTCTTGTGTGCGTTAGGAAGCATGTTGCCCTTGATTGTGAAGCATGGATTTATGCAACAAGGATAAAATCAATTCTGAATCTTACCCATATTATCCAGGAGTCTACTGTGCCAAACATGCATGTTTGTTCCCTAATTGCCTTTCTCACTCCAGATACATTCTCTATCAACCACCTAATTTTCAGTGCACTAAAATATGGGCTAATTGGAAGTCCACATAATGGCATCAAAGCATCCTTGCTGTTGTCAGGAACTCTTGCCAGAACATGATCTACTATTGAAGCTGTACGGATATCTGACCATGCTGAAAGTAGAAAATGTTTTGAATGCCATTGGATGTGCAAATAAAAGGAACAGTAACAGTGATATGAAATAATTTTTTTAATTGCAATGTCAATTTTCTGGGGCACTTGTACAGTAGGCTCTCAACTGTCCAACCTAATGTAGCAAAAGGTCGAGCCATGCAACAAAAAAGCCGGAGAGGCCAAAGTTCTATAAATTCTCTGTTTTGAAGCTAGCCATAACATTCAAAACATCATCCTTTTTATAGCAAGATCCATTTTATTAACATTTTCCGACTTCTTACATAATACATCTTGGTTACAAGTGTGTGTCACGTACATGCCACACAATCAAAAATTATTACAGGAAACATAAAATGATCTGCATTGTAAAGTATGAAAGTATGATTATGCACATGTAAAATGCCAAGTTTAACAAAAAAGTCTTTCATAGATGACTGTTTCTTTCCTAGAGTCCTCTTCCATGCTGCAATATCCCTCCACTTATGCAAACAAATGATAGCAGATAGCTTTGCTTCCCCCTGCCTACTAATGTACTGCAGCACTGCTTCAATCATCTTTAGGTCCTCTGAATGCTAGATGAGATTTCTCCTGTCACCTATGTTTGCCCCCTCCTTTGCGTTACTTTCCCTAGTGTCACCATTTCTACAATATCATTCTCAGTTCATCTACTTCACCATTTGCCATCCATTCTGTAACACCATCTGCATTGACATTCTCACTTCATGGTACATTTTTGAGCAACGAAATGATATGATCGTTTCCATCTTTGATTTCTGTTTCAGACAAGGATTCAGTGTTAAAATGCCCACCTGAGTACGTAAAGTGATATGTTTGGAATCTCTTCCCAAGCTTTGGCCAATCATCTTATGACATCTCGCAAGAACAGTTACAGTCTTCATCATCGTCAATCACTGATTTTAATGAACTGAGGAGAAGGTACTGATACTACTACTACTATAGTTTTTTAAGGGTGCCCTACACCATCAGTTGACAAAGAGAAGTCGCATTTGGTGGTAAAGATGATGCTTTCATCAGTGACTTCACCACTGGCAGTATGTGAGGCAATGTTATCAAGAAGCAGTAGAGCTCTCCTCAATAAATTGTTGCTTTTCAAATATATCTCTATAGCTGGTATGAATTCATTTTGGAACCCGGTTTTAGAGGTTTCTGGATGAATGTGTTGTAGGGGCTGCGATTCATGATTTTTTTGTTTTTGAAAGCTCTAGGTTTTCATTACGTCCCTACTACTGCAAGCCAAATCTTCTGGTTGTCAGTTGAATTACTGAAATGCCACTATGGTAACTCATTTGTTACTTTTCTCATATGTGGGTCCTGCAGCTTCCTTTTCTGAACCAAGAATTTTCGTATAGGAACACCTTTTAATTTAAACAGCCATCATTGCAGTTGTAGAATGCTTTGCCAGAAATTACCTCCTCATCAATTAACTTTGAAAGCTTCTTGGTCAATGGATAAAGCCTAATAGTAATCTGGAGAATATCAAATAGTTTTTCTGTCAATCCAACCATACATTACTGGCAATAAATTGTGAATCATCTCTTACTAATTGTTGCTGAAAGTACTCCTACTAATTGTTGCTGAAACTGCAATGTTTTCTCCTGCAATACTGCCCCAGTAACAGGCAAACCTTTTTCTCTGAAGTGTTTGTGCCACAAAAATAAAGCTGCCTCAACTTCTTTATGCTTACTTTTCAGCATTGTCTTCCTTGCTTTTATTCCACTGATACTAGCTTGGGAAGTACACTAGTTTTCTTTCAGTCGTTTTCCTACCTGTAGCTCCAAAGTAATAATTTTGGCTGTTACCCCAGAATCCAATTGGATTACAGCAAATAGTTTCTGATCCATAATCACTACAAGCTGTTTTTGTTTATCACACACTTTGGAATCTTTAATTAAAACACAATGGATTGCACAAAACAACAATTTAACAATGCACACACCTTGGATGGTTAGATTTTATTCAGTTTTTGTTCCATGAGATGCTTCTAGTGGGTGTGGAACACGTCAGATGCTTCAAGTGGGTGTGGAACACGTCAGATATGCAGCTGAAGAAACAAGGAACACAGAGCTGCCAACAGAGCTGATCTCTGTGTCTTCACTGTTGTTTGTGAAGAACTGTTCATTGAAGAGGGCTTTCGATAATTTATTCGATATTAACAACACAGTATGTATCTTATAACTGTCATTCTAAATGTGCCCAAAGAACGAAAGACACCCAACATTTTGAAAGGCCACCCAGCATTGTAGCAATTGCTAAAACTTTAGAAAAGTACACTACATCATCCTCATTTTATCACAGAGAAGTATTATTATAATATTAATGAAGTAGGCTGGATAGTTGAGAGAGTACTGTACTATGCATTCTGACAATACTACAAAATCCAAATCAGAAACAAAAGCAATGTAGTAAAAGATAATAATGATCAATCAAAAAATATAAATAATTGCAACTGTTCTGAATATAATGTAAAATACAGTGGTGAATCTTTGCTCCCTCTAAGGCAATAGAACAAATAATGAAATGTAAAGGCACAGCCATATCACAAAGGACACATCAAGATATACTTAGAAGATAATGAGAGGAAAATATGCTGCTACCTATGTTTTTATTACAGAACATAAAAATAGAACATTTACTAATGTTGCCATAGTCTTTCAAAAATTCCAGTCTTGGTGTAAAAAAAATATTTTTTTCCCTTTTTCTCCACTTTATTTGAAGAGAAGTGCAGTACAAATACATATATCAATCAGAAAAACTTACCAATTGCATTAAAAAGTGGCCGCCCTGTGACTGAATGCCATAGAACAGCAGTCTCCCTTTGATTTGTAATTCCAATTGTTACTATCCTACGGCTGTCAATATTCTGTGCTTCCATTTTGAGAATAGTTTTGTTGATACATTCTCTAACAGCTCCAATAAGTTCCATTGGATCCTGTTCTTGCCAGCCATCGCGTGGGCATATATGTCTAACTTTTATGGAATGATATGCAATTTCCTCTGCGGTGTCTGGGGAGATAACCTGTCAATTTGTGCTCTATCAGAGAAACATATTTCCCAAAAGATATAAAATTAAAATTCCTATGGCCAACTGAACAGAGACTTAAAAACTCACCACAAAACTTGCAGTATCAGTGCCTTCATTTATCACTCCAATCAAAGGCGAGGACGATTCATTTGATGTTTCAGGCATTTCACCTGCAATTCAAAATTATTACACCTTTTATTGAAGAATTAATAGTCATAAGTGGAGCATACAGACCTCAGTTTACAATACATTTGAAACAACAGCAACCAAAATTAAGCTAACATCCACACAAGAGCCATGAATATGCGACCTGTCTAAATCGAAATAAAATTTCTTGAGTTTTGGTTTCAAATCTTTTGTACAACTGATTAACTCAGAGAAAAAGCAGAATGTTTAACTAAATGGGTATGGACAGGATGGTTAAAGCTACAGGCTGGCTGTCATTAACAGAGTACCCTTATTGTGAAGCTAAGTGTATATATTTTGAAACAATTTATTAACTCAGTACATTATCTACATGATGATATTTCAGTTTTTACTCTTATTCTCCTTCAGAAAATATTGCCTGATGATTGTTCTATGCTTTGTTACTTATTAAGTGACTGATTGTCAAACATTTGTCTCTACAGACTTTTTTCGACATAACTATCTACTCTCAATGCTGCTCTGTTACAAGCATTTCATCACTTGGCGTTCTCGTAGAATTTCTTTTTCAGATTTCAACTCACATAAAATCTTTCAAACAATAATTTGCAAAACAGTTAATAAAGTCATCATGTGTTCCTTGCCATGTAAGATCATAGTATGAGCACGACTTTTTGGAAAAGCGCCCCCCCCCTCCCCCCCGTCTCTCTCTCTCTCTCTCTCTCTCTCTCTCTCTCTCTCTCTCTCTCTCTCTCTCTGTTGTGCTCACACTGATCTTGTGCAGCAAGAAATCCACTAACATTTTATTGCATTGACACACAACGAAAACCATCATAGACACTACTGATGTACTGCTTGAAAACCCTTGACTGCTAATCAAATTAGAAGATAAATAATAGCCTGTATATCTCACCAATTTCATTACCTTGTAACAACTTTTAGTGTTCAGTCCCTCACAAGAAGAGATTTAGTATTGCATTACAGTTGGCAAAAATGAATTCAAAAGAATGCCTTCATGTAACACTTTCTTTTTCAATTCATTGCACAGGTACAGTAATGTTCCTTCTGGATATCATTTTGAGGTGTCAACCCCCCAAATATTATCATGGAATGGTCAAACAAAAAAATCAAATGAAAAAATCATAACATGAAAATAAATATTTCTTACTTTATTTGAAACCAAATAGGAGAAAAATCTACAGTGAAACATTGGAAGTAAAATGCATCTTTGTTGGTGAGTAGGAATCCATCCTTTTCATATTTTTTAAAGACAGAATAACTATGTATACCACTCTACTTATGTTATGCTATAATATAAGCTTTCAGGTTTGTCAACAACTGTTCTTACATGTGTTTGGAAGAAATCAACTAAAATAACATTAAGAAAATACATTAACACATGCTGGCCAATAGGATTGGATGTGGAAATGCCCCGAGTTAAATTCACTCATAACTGAATTTTATTTTGAAAGAACATTTACAACATTTTCCACATACTAAACTAGCAATGCAAAGTAATTGTGAGACATTAGTAATTCAATTTCTAAACATTCATGGGACAGATACTACATAATAACAGAATTTAAATGCTATAACATACTTAAGGCAATTACTTATTTGATCTTGAAATTGTCAACTGTTGTTGTAGTTGTTGTGGTCTTCAGTCCTGAGACTGGTTTGATGCAGCTCTCTATGCTACCCTATCCTGTGCAAGTTTCTTCATCTCCCAGTACCTACTTCAACCTACATCCTTCTGAATCTGCTTACTGTATTCATCTCTTGGTCTCCCTCTACGATTTTTACCCTCCACACTGCCCTCCAATACTAAATTGGTGATCCCTAGATGCCTCAGAACATGCCCTACCAACCGATCCCTTCTTCTGGTCAAGTTGTGCCACAAACTTCTCTTCTCCCCAATCCTATTCAATACTTCCTCATTAGTTACGTGATCTACCCATCTAATGTTCAGCATTCTTCTGTAGCACCACATTTCGAAAGCTTCTATTCTCTTCTTGTCCAAACTAGTTATCGTCCATGTTTCACTTCCATACATGGCTACACTCCATACAAATACTTTCAGAAATGACTTCCTGACACTTAAATCTATACTCGATGTTAACAAATTTCTCTTCTTCAGAAACACTTTCCTTGCCATTGCCAGTCTACATTTTATATCCTCTCTACTTCGACCATCATCAGTTATTTTGCTCCCCAAATAGCAAAACTCTTTTACTGCTTTAAATGTCTCATTTCCTAATCTAATTCCTTCAGCATCACCCGACTTAATTAGACTACATTCCATTATTATCGTTTTGCTTTTGTTGATGTTCATTTTATATCCTCCTATCAAGACACTATCCATTCCGTTCAACTGCTCTTCCAAGTCCTTTGCTGTCTCTGACAGAATTACGATGTCATTGGCGAACCTCAAAGTTTTTATTTCTTCTCCATGGATTTTAATACCTACTCCAAATTTTTCTTTTGTTTCCTTTACTGCTTGCTCAATATACAGATTGAATAACATAGGGGAGAGGCTACAACCCTGTCTCACTCCCTTCCCAACCACTGCTTCCCTTTCATGCCCCTCGACTCTTATAACTGCCATCTGGTTTCTGTACAAATTGTAAATAGCCTTTCGCTCCCTGTATTTTACCCCTGCCACCTTCAGAATTTGAAAGAGAGTATACCAGTCAACATTGTCAAAAGCTTTCTCTAAGTCTTTCTACAAATGCTAGAAATGTAGGTTTGCCTTTCCTTAATCTTTCTTCTAAGATAAGTCGTAGGGTCAGTATTGCCTCACGTGTTCCAACATTTCTACGGAAGCCAAACTGATCTTCCCCGAGGTCGGCTTCTACTAGTTTTTCCATTCGTCTGTAAAGAACTCGCATTAGTATTTTGCAGCTGTGACTTATTAAACTGATAGTTCGGTAATTTTCACATCTGTCAACACCTGCTTTCTTTGGGATTGGAATTATTATATTCTTCTTGAAGTCTGAGGGTATTTCGCCTGTCTCGTACATCTTGCTCAACAGATGGTAGAGTTTTGTCATGACTGGCTCTCCCAAGGTCGTCAGTAGTTCCAATGGAATGTTGTCGACTCCGGGGGCCTTGTTTTGACTCAGGTCTTTCAGTGCTCTGTCAAACTCTACACGCAGTATCGTATCTCCCATTTCATCTTCATCTACATCCTCTTCCATTTCCATAATATTGTCCTCAAGTACATCGCCCTTGTATAGACCCTCTATATACTCCTTCCACCTTTCTGCTTTCCCTCCTTTGCTTAGAACTGGGTTGCCATCTGAGATCTTGATATTCATACAAGTGGTTCTCTTATCTCCAAAGGTCTCTTTAATTTTCCTGTAGGCAGTATCTATCTAACCTCTAGTGAGATAAGCCTCTACATCCTTACATTTCTCCTCTAGCCACCCCTGCTTAGCCATTTTGCACTTCCTGTCGATCTCATTTTTGAGACGTTTGTATTCCTTTTTGCCTGCTTCATTTACTGCATTTTTATATTTTCTCCTTTCATCAATTAAATTCAATATTTGTTCTGTTACCCAAGGATTTCTACTAGCCCTAGTCTTTTTACCTACTTGATCCTCTGCTGCCTTCACTACTTCATCCCTCAAAGCTACCCATTCTTCTTCTATTGTATTTCTTTCCCCCATTCCTGTCAATTGCTCCCTTATGCTCTCCTTGAAACTCCGTACAACCTCTGGTTCTTTTAGTTTATCCAGGTCCCATCTCCTTAAATTCCCACCTTTTTGCAGTTTCTTCAGTTTTATTCTACAGGTCATAACCAATAGATTGTGGTCAGAGTCCACATCTGCCCCTGGAAATGTCTTACAATTTAAAACCTGGTTCCTAAATCTCTGTCGTACCATTATATAATCTATCTGAAACCTGTCAGTATCTCCAGGCTGCTTCCATGTATACAGCCTTCTTTTATGATTCTTGAACCAAGTGTTACCTATGATTAAGTTGTGCTCTGTGCAAAATTCTACCAGGCGGCTTCCTCTTTCATTTCTTTGGTCCAGTCCATATTCACCTACTACATTTCCTTCTCTCCCTTTTCCTACTACCAAATTCCAGTCACCCGTGACTATTAAATTTTCGTCACCCTTCACTATCTGAATAATTTCTTTTATAATTGTCAACTAACTTGTATAATTTTAATAATTTTAACTGTCATAAATTATGATATATTTGAAATGCCTAGGTACAAATCAATACACAACATGACTAACAATGCATATTCCTAATGTGTGTTGCATTAATCACTGCAGGTTTCCCTTTGTCTCTAGAGTAGCACCTGCCAAATTGTACTATGTGTCACACAGCTTGAATTACTGCAGACAGCAACAAATGGGGAATGTGGTGTCTGACCAACATAACAAATAGATACTTAAAGAGGTGACAGCAGTGAATCCTTTTGATCCTTGAATTCACTGGCAGTGTGCCACCACAAGGGTATGCAGTATTGCGTAGGGCATGTTTCAGAGCCGACGTTAAGGCTGGACCAACCATTGTGTGTGGTTTCAACTTAACACTTCTGAAAACACTACATGCAATAAAACAGCAAAATGTATTACGTGTGTGTGAAATTTCAGTGCAACTGTGATAATGTGTATCTGTCTTACAACATGGAAGTGAAGCTAATTGGTACAAAAGGATAGCAGAGACACACACGGAACTAGAGACTCTTTTCTGAAATTATTATTTTTTTTTTTGGTTATCTTCTGCTGTCTCTGCTTCACCTTGTTTCTTTCAATATAAGCTAAAACCAGTATAAACAAACGAAAAAGGATTTAATTCTTTTCAACAATGTTGAGGAAATGGCATTTCTATTTAATAATTACTTATTACAAATAATATATGTGAAAAATTCTTAACATTTACATGTAATTCTTTTTCATTTTTCGTTTCTGCCAACATCAATTTAAATGTGCTACAAACAATTATTACTTTTACAGACAGAAAACAATGCAGTAGAAAAATATTGTTCCCACAGTACCTCTCATTTCATTAGTTTCACCTTTATGAAATATTTAATTTCATCAGGAAAAACAAAAATTCATTTTCGCTGTGGATGGAAAAACTTCAGTATGATGACAGTACCAATTAAATATCAGCTGTGCAAGATGATCCCTACAATTTGTATTTGCATTTTTTCCACTTTGAATAGCAAGTTTAATAAAGCTTGTTGATTTTTAAGCTATCATCATCTTATAAGTCTTAAAGAAATAATCAGGTATAAATCTACATCTACCTGTTCACCTATACCCTGCAAATAACTGGAACACAAGGCTGAGGATACTTCACATTGTACTAATTATAATGGCTTCTTCTCATTCACTTCTCGCTCAGGATTGCTTAAAAACCTCTATATGTGCTGTAATTCATCTGATTGATCCTATAGGAGTCATATGTAAGGGATTGAGTATATTGGGAAAGAAAAATTGCTATTCAGCATATAGCAAAGATGCTGAGTCACAGATAGGCACAACAAAAAAAAAATATTATACGCGCACACGCGTGCACATACTCTGCTGCCTCTTGTAGCTGAAGCCACACTTCTGACTCCAGATACCAGAGACTGCAGTTTTTGTGTGTGTTTGTGTGTGTGTGTGTGTGTGGGGGGGGGGGGGGGGAGACACAGGTGCATGTCATCTATTTTTAACAAAGGCCTTGTTGTCCAAAAGCTTATGTTGTGACTGTCTTTCTGTTGTGCCTAACTGCGACACAGCATCTCCTCTATATGGCGAGTAGCAAATTTACTTTTCATAATATTGTTACATTCCATGCTGGATTTTCCATTGTTGGAGTGAGTATATTGCTAGATGCTTCATGTGACACTGGAAGTAGGTTTTTGCTGGCTAGTTGATGCCTGACTTCAAATGTCTGGCAGTTTAGAGTTTTCAGCATTTCTGTTACTCTCCTGCATGGGTCAAACTAACCTGTGACCATTTGTGCTGTCCTTTGCATGCATTCAATGTCCCCCATTCATCCTATTTGGTATAGGCCCCAGACACTTGAACAACATTCTATGATGGGTGACATGATTATTATAGTAAGCAAAGTGCCTTGTAGCCTGATTACATTTTCCCAGCATCCAATCAATGAACTGAAGTCTACCACCTGCTTTATCTACAACTGAACCCATGTGATCATTCCATTTCACATCCCTACATTTGTGTCACTGAAGTGTTTGCATGAGTTGACTGATTAAAATTATGACACTCTGATATTTTAGGCATAGGATACGACCATTTTTTTTATTTTTTGAAGTGTCTAATAAATAACAGCTCAGTGAGAAACAAGCTATCATTACAGTCTTATGAACATGATGTCGTTCATCAGCTAACATTCGTTGAAAACTTTATAATAGGAGACATAACTCTCTTAGAGACCAAGACTGGCATATCTGCCTTTCACAGATTCCTCAGTCAGTCAAAAGGCATCAGCATAGCAACTGTCAACAATATACACTGCTTTCTCTTGTGATACTACCTGAAGTTGTGACTTTCACTTATCTTCAACCAAAACTGCTCTATCAGAAGATAAATAGTTAATTCAGGATGAGGTTTATCGATTCACAGTAAGTCACATACGTGCTCAAAAAGTCGGTGAGTGAGTGCCTGTCAAGGTTTTTGGTGCCACCAAGACTCACCTAAAATTCTGCTCTCTGTACACTGTTTGATCTCTCATCAGTTAATCATAGATCTAATAATTCATACTGTGGCTAAAAGTCTCTTTTTTGTAATACTACTCTGCTGTGATACTTCTGTATGGTTGATAATTTGTCTCAAAACACTCAAAAGATCATCTATGAACAAAGAAGGCTGATCCTTCCTTGACCTCTGCATTTACCAAATTTTATCACCGGCTGAATGTGTGTGGAGATGGTTTATTCAGACTCATACACCAAGTGACATGACAAGAAGTCATCAGTGAAATTTGCACTCTCTTTGAAACAGTGTGACAGAATTTATTCCAGTCTATGACATGCAATACAAAGGCTTGTATGCCAGGAAATTGCCCTTGCTATTATATTAATCTTGTGATCAGCACAAGATAGTTTTATTATGTGGAAAATGCTGTTTATTTTGGACTAGGATTAAGGTGTACGAACTTTTCACTTCCATTATGATTATTCACAGGGAATTAAGGTTACAGTTCAATTATTCAATGTGAACAAAAAGTCATTTTTTCGAGCTGTGTGATTTTTCTTCACAAAACACCTTTGTATTTGAAATTGCACCATATGTACAAGAAGTGTGCTGTCTTGATTGGTTACCGGTGTGAGCTCTTTTGCTCATTGTGTTAATGAGGTCCAGCACACACATATCTCGCAAAGGTGAAAACAATCTGGTATTAATCGACATTGATTTCTGTAAATCTGAAATGACAATGATCAGGTCAATATTTCCATCATCAACTCAATATTTCCACCACATCACTCTCAGTTAAAATGTATTCAAATTTATAGAAATATTAAAGAGGGATGGCACTTTACAATAATCATGTTTCATCCTATAAACTTTCACAAAATTACGTACAATCAGATTTACGTTCATTGGCAAGTTGATGTGCCATACAACTCTTTCTTGTTACAGTTTAACACAGTACCAACATTGAGGTAAGTAAAACCAGAGTGTTACCTGAATATATACTAATGGAGAGAGGGGCTGACCATAGATCTATGAAGAGACTATCACGAAATTCATGTCAAACAGCGCAGGCAAATTTAAGAACACATCAGGTCATGACCTGGGCAACAAACCTCTCAGTAACCCAGGTCTGCAGTTAACATTTTTAAATATTTCATAGTAAATTGACAATGCAGCAAAGTATCCAAAGCCAAAATTAACTTTAATGCCCCACAAACTACTATTTCAAGAGAGCACAGAGATTGGGTATGGTTATACAGTAGCACTTTTAATCGTTAATCAATTACAGTGTATTGCTCTGGATTCTGATAAAAGCATGTTTATTTGGCAAGACAAGTTGCAAATACCTTGTGTCCCTGGTAAAGTACTAAGAAAATGCATTGAGTGTACAAAGGAGATTGCTTACAAAATACTTTTTTGACCCCATCCTAGAATATTTCTCAAGTGTGTTGGACCATACCAAATAGGACTAACAGGAAATATTGAACATACAGAAAGAAGGGCAGCACAGATTATCACAGACCAGGAGAGCATCACAGAGATGCTGAAAACCTGAACAGGCAAAACTTGACAACAAATGACAACTACACGGTGAAAACTTGCGTACGACAAAATTTTAAGAACCAGTGATGATGAATGTTGATATTTACACACACCCCCAATTTATCAGTCTCTTTAGGACTACAAAGTCAAAATTAGATTAATTAAAGTGCGCGCACACACACACAGGCATTTCAGCAATCATTCTGCCGAAGCTACGTAAGTGAATAGAACCAGAATTAACCTTAATACGTATTGCAGTGAGAAGTACACCATGACATGTACTTCACAGTTAATAAGGAGTAGTTTGATCACAAATTTTGTTGTTTTCTTTTTCAAATGCATCACGCATTGATAACTGTAAGTTCCATTTGTACTGCTAGACGTGTGACCCTCCACAACTGATGTATGTCATAGCTGTGAAGAGTGTGTGTGTGTGCCAGTTGGTTCCACAGAACTAACAGAGAATGGGTCTACTTTAGACATGACAGAAAGGCAGAAAGGAGATGATGTGTTTGGATGTGTCTATGAACACATGCTAAACAGAGTTGCCTGACTTACTGGAATGTGAATGCGGACTATCTGCCCTGTCTACCAGAATAATGTACCACTGGCAAGCTTTTAACATTACATAAGCACAGTGGCTGGAAAACATATACAACCAACAGAGAAGAATGCCACACACTACCAGTGACAATCAATTTCACACTTGACAGGAACGGCTGCTGCCAGTCAATGCAGGTCTGTCTCACCATTTGCCAACTCAGCACTGCAAAGGGAACTGCATGCAGTGGGCATCTGTAGTCAGGTATCTCACAAAAAAAAAATCATTGCTTATGATAACACAGAGCTGCACTTTATCAAAATGGGAGAAACAACACAGAGACTGGGCAGTAGCTGACTGAAAGCATGTAATGTGGTTCAACAGGTCATGATTTTGATTCTCATCAAATGGTGCAAGGTGTCAATTGAACCAAAGGCCCAATGAGGCCTATAACTATGTGTGGAGCATATAGTGCAGGCCAGAAGTGGCCATGTGATAATTTGCAGATGTCGCATACCATGACTGGCTCACTCATTCAGTTTACCTTGAACATGAAGTAAGATATGTGTTTCCACATTTTCGGTGACCAAGTGCTACACTTTATCCTACATGTTCATGATGAGTATATTGTGGACACTCGTGTGTTCCAAAATAACAACTGCATTTACTGCGCTGCATACATACATGCTGTGTGATGATTAGTGTATCACCCTGCATATCTCAACTGAACTTAATCTTATAGAGGTCCAGAACTATTTGGGACAACAGGTAAAATATAACTATAAACATCCCTACAACTTATGCCTCTATGGGATCAAATCATCAGTTAATGACTTCAGCTGGATATAGAAGACATGAAGAAACTTGTGGAAGGGGTAAATTATGCTGCCACAAAAGTCTTTGGGCACCTACCAAACAGCATCAAAAGCCTGACAGATAGCCAACAAACATTTAAAAATAAATTAAAAGAATTTCTAGATGACAACTCCTACTCATTGGCTGAATTTTTAGATATAAAGTAAGTAAAAAAAAAAACTTAATCATTAGTGTCATGCAATATTTTGTGTAATGTAATTTCTTGTACAGACATCTTTTATTAACCTGACACGTTCCACATCATTACGAAGTGTCGTATTCATGATCTATGGAACAAGTATTAATCTAATCTAATCTACTCTCTCACTGTACTGAATCCAGTATCAAGGCCAGAGGTGGTGGTAGACAGTATTAACATGATGGCTCCTGTGAGTGAAAAAACTCTTTATACTGTAAACTTATTTAAGCCAACAGATACACTACCCCAATACATGACATGAACTTCCAAAAGTGTTAATTATTTACCAAGCAGAACTATTACATACAAATTTTGTTCACAATGTAGTACTAGCTTTTTTTAAAAAAAGAAAAGAAAAGTCGCTGTGTTGTTTGCCAATGAGAGACGATGGCAGACACTTCAAAGCTTTCATTTCACCCCACATAAACAGCCTCCATATGAGAATAACTCTGTTGCTTGCCTTTTGGGCGACTTTTTGATCAAGGGGGTGCACACAATTTTCACCTGCCCTTGGTATCCTGTTGGCAAGCAGGAGGGATCATTCATTTAGTTTTCAGTGCACTCTTATGCCACAATTGGTGATGACCAGAGTGTACAATGGTGCACCCATCCAAGTTACCGCTTACTATGCTTTGAGCACAATGCAGTGAAGATCACTGCACCTGTGATCTGTGGTAACAATGTCTAGTGCTGTCTACTTTATAAATTGAGTGTCTGATGTTGTTTCTGTTCTTGTCTTTTTAACTTAACCAGATTATGACACACAGTTACTCAAAATGTGTGCTTGTGAATTAGGACTTACTTCCACTGACCACTTCAATTTTATCTTTGCAGTCCATAGTGAAGGTACAATATGCAACCTACTGTACTCATTCTGCAACCCTTTTCAAACTAGCCTATAATCACAAGTGCCAACCTTCTTTGTACACATTCAACATCCCACACAGATGTAATATGATACAGGTTCCACACAGTACTCTCATAAACATCATACAGATATTTTGTAAGCAGTCTTCCACAACAAGCTGACTTATACTTGAATATCCAGCCAAGAAACTGAAACTCTCCATATTTCTTTTCTGAGAGATGTAACAGCCTGAAGCAAATGCTGTTATGGGTATTACTGCAGCTTTTATTGGGTGGTGTTTATTCATTTGCTGTGAAAACCGCAATTAATGCTGTCTGCTCAGACATTAATACTTGATCTGCACAGTGATGCTCCTCTCAACCACTAGCAAGTCCAAAATTATCTCCATGTATGACGCTGTATCCGAATTAAAATTCCTCCCTTTCATATAAATAAGTCTGTGACCCGTTGCAAATCTTAATAGACATCCCAAACAAATCCAAGTGTTTCTATAAACATACACTGAGGTAACATATAATAATAATAATAATAATAATAATAATAATAATGTGGCTGATTGTCTGTATATGTTAAGGGCATACATGATGTAGTTCACTGTACAAGGAAGAAATCCTACAACTGCCACTCACAAACTCAACAAAAGGTCCATGAATAGAGTATTGACACTTCTGTATTTATACAGTCGAAACTGGATTCTAGATATTACATTCTACTATGTTGATGCCAAACCAAAATATGGAGGAATATTACATTTATTTTGTGCTTCCTCTAGAGTCACACACACTTTCTCTTTCGGTAACTTTCCCCCACATTTGCGTCCAACATTTGTAAAAATGGTATTTAACCCTGTAAAGATTTCAGTGAACAGGTATCAGTGACATATAACTGAACCTGAAAAAGTTCTCAGTTGGAAGTGTTTTGTGAAAGCAACAGGAAGCTGAGAACTAATAATTGGCTGGAATCAATTCTCTTTTTCATAGTGACGACATCTGAATATCACAACCACTTCCTTTATGAGAAATATTTTGTGAGCTGATTCTACAAACATGACAAAGGTTGCAATTCAACTTCTGCATGACAGGTAAGTTACAGTGAAAGGAGCTTCTGCTATGCAGTTCAAAGACCAGTTGAGCATGTGGTGCATTGCACTGAAGTGCCTAACAAATAAAAAAGAAAAATAAAGGCTATGACAATGGTATACAGAAATGACAGCTCTTTTGATACTGTTTATCTACAAACACAGCACCAAGAGAAGACAAAAGTCTATGGACATTTGATTTACTGCCTCCCTGCTAAGAGTTGGAATTCAAAGAATGGTTTCTTATGATTCATCAGTCAACCATGTAGAGAAGTAGCTGGAGTTCTTAGATATTTGCTTCCAGCATTTTTCATGGGCAGTGTTTGAAGTTAATATTAGAAAATTAACAAATGTTGATCTGTGCAGGCAACTACTTTCTTTTAGAAATGTTTCAGAGCTATTGCACTTCTATGTGCCCTCATAATTCAAATATCATTAATTTGAAATTTATGAATAAGGCTTTACTTTAAGCTTTCTGGCAGATTAAAACTGTGTAGTGGGCACAGGCTTGAACTCTGGATCTTTGTCTTTTGTGGGCAGTGCTCTACCAACTCAGTTATGCAAGCATGACTCAGGACTCGTTGCTCCAAGGTGTAGCACACTACAGTTACCACTCAACACAATGTGCAGTGATACTATCATTGAATGCTCAAAGCATAATAAGAGGTCACTTGGGTAGGTGAACCATTGTACACACTGGTTATAGCTAATAGTAGCATAAGAGTGCACTGATAATTAAATGATTCTTCCTGCTTGCCAACAGGATGCCAAGGGCAGGTGAAAATCATATGCACAGCACTGATCAAAAAGTCACCAAACAAGCAAGCAAAAATAATTAACACTGTATAGGAGTACATGTCATATATTGTGGTACTGTAACTGTTTGCTTAAATAAGTTCACAGTATAAAGAGTTTTTTCACTCACAAGAGCTATCATGCTAATAGTGTCTCTGGCCTTGATATTGGACTCGGTACAGTGAGGAAGAGTGTCCACAAATTTCTTCATTTCTTACATATCCAGCTGAAGTCGTTCACTGATGATTTGATCCCATAGACAGGTATTTTACCTGTTGTCTCAAATAGTCCTGGGCCACATTACATGCCTTCAGTCAGCTACTGCCCAGTCTCTGTGTTGTTTCTCCCATTTTGTCTATGTGCAGCTCTGTGTTATCATAAGCAATGGTTTTTTTGTGAGGTATTCAACTACATATGTCCACTGCATGCAGATTCATATGCAATGCTGACTGGGAAAACGGTTCAGTATGACTGACAGCAGCAGTTTCTTTCAAGTGTGAAACTGTCACTGGTAGAGAGTGGTACTCTTCTCTGTTCCCTCTGGGCTGGGATATTTGTTATAGCCACTGTGCTTATGTAGTGTTACAAGCTGCCAGTGGTACATCATTCCTGGCAGACATGGCATAGTTCTCAATCACACTCCAGTAAATCAGGCAACTCTGTTGATAGACACCCTGTCCAAACAAACCATATCCTTTTTGCCTTTCCATCATTTTTAAAGTCAAGCATTTCTCCGTGTTAATTCTATAGAAGCTATTGGCACATACACACATTTTACATCCAAAATATATGTCAGCAGTAGAGGGACACATGACCACCAGGAAGCAGTTCTATGCCCTCTGCAGTGCTTCAAAGCAACCAGTTTGCTCTTAAGGGGGTGACTCAAATTTTGTCTAGTGAGCTTTTGGCTACTATATACTTTACGATACATTATACAATCACTGAAGAGCAGCCAAATTAGAAATACCTACCAGCAGCTTGTAGGCACCAAGCTTCACACCAATAATGGCAGACACACACAATGACCCAAATTTCACAAGATACTTAATGTATTAGGGAGGCATCCTGATGTACTACTGTTACCCATTGCCCATAACTCAGAGAGAGATTTACCAGGACCGAGACTGACATGTACACATCTCATTCAAAAACGTTCCCAATGCACTCAGTAAGTCAGATGACCTGCGAGGACTTCCAAGATCCTTGTGTCTTTGCCTCTTCCTCGAACTAAGCACTAGCAATGGAACTGAAGCACCATTGAATATCAGTGTTCAGGCACCAGTGCTAAGCTCCACCTTTATGACATACAGTGAACAGAAGTACACATATGAGACATTGGTTTCTGAACATTATTCTGAGGTGTTTGTTCTGGATGGTATGGCAGACCACTGACTTATTTTTGTCCTGCATTTAACTTGTGGTGACATCCTGCACAGCCAACACTAAGTGTTATAATACAGGGGACTCAATGCTGACCCAATTGCCTACATGTTGTAACCTAAAGTAGTCCACAATGGTACAGTGAGGAGATACACCCTTGACATGATGCCACACGGGAAGTCCAGTTATCTGCACGACCCAGAAATGGAGTGCCCAATAGATCAGACACACATGGGCAAATGTGGTAATACGACTTCTCTTACCCATTCCACCTCTACTGCCATACCAGGTTGCCAGTACCAACTCTGACGTCATCCCAGTCATCTGCAATAATTTTGCACATATTTTTGTTTTGTGAATAACTAATGCCTAAGCGTAAAATTTGAAGAAAAAGAAGAATTATTCAACATAATAACAAACAGAAGCACACAAAATATTTTGTCCAGTATGTGGCAGGTTGTTTTGTGTGCAGTAACATGCTAAGACAAAGAATTTATAAAATAGCTACCAGACAACAAAATTAAATTTGATGTAAAAATTTTTACTGTCTACTGCAATCGCTGGTGCCTAATATTAAGGTCATCATCAGACTGCACTGTAGATCGCTTAAAAACATGACAAGTCACCAATGACAGTTCCCTGTTTATTTTGTAGTATCCTAGTGTTAATGAAACAATTCCATTTTTGTGATGCTTAGAACTGCGGCATCAAAATATGATGGTTCATCACACAGTCTTCTTCTTGTTCGCAGCAACAAGAAAACGAACTACTTTTTTCTGGCTAAAATACAGAGTAGGAGATATATGAATAGAACAGGAACACCATACAAAGTTTCTGAAGGTGAATAAATGGTGGTTCTTTATCCTGTGCAAAGTAAACCAATTTTCTGACATTTGGATCACCAAGATAAAAGAGAGTCAAAACTGAAGTTGCTGAACAAGTGAAGAGAATTTGTAGTAACGCTGGTTTTCAACCCACTTTTTATCAAAAGGACAGCTTGTATATTTTGCAAAACTGCCTTTCCCTCCTCTTCTACTATAACTGTCATAAACGCATCCTGTCTAGTACACAACCGCACTAAGTACCTTTTCTCTCAAGCTTATTGATGATCCATTTGCAGATTACTAATCACTCATTTTACTTAGAAACAATCCCTTTCTTTGTCAAAGTATATGCTGCGTGGATAGTAGCGCAATGCCTGAGAAAGACAGGCTCAGGTTTAAATCCCAATCAGAAAATGTTTTAACTTTTGACAAACTGAATTAAAGTTCATTTGGCGTTTCCTCTGTTGACGTATCTTGTCATCTTGGTTTTTCAGAAAAGAAAATTATTTTCATTTCGCTACTAGAGGATGGAAGGGCACTTACATATTAAAAAATATGTAACTGCCTCATTCTTCAACCATGTGGTACACCATTCGTGATTTGTCATTAATTAGGCACTTGCATCAGTTTCGATCTGAAATCATTGTCCGACATAACTCACACTGTTTTTATTAGTTCATTATCAATAGGCGGTGATTTCCTTATCCACACTGTATAACGTTGAAGGCTAAAGCTACAAAATGGGCGGTAACACATGATGTGTCAGTGACTGATTTTTCACTGACTTTTAACTCGGCGCAAACACACTAACACCCACACACGCATATCATACAGTAAAACAGGTACTATTGGTAAATCAGAAGTTCGTCTTTTAACGCTGAGGACATCACTGCAAGCTGGTCTGGCCATACAATTAATGTGCACAGGTTGCGTATTCGTTTGAAATCCACAAGGCACCGTCAGTGATTCGGCCGGGGTAACTAAACACGGGTACATCGGTCGAGGACGACAGTACCTGTCAGTCATGTCCCAGGGTTGGGTGGCGCGCGCACATCGGCCTGTGGTTGTACCGGCTCCCCGCCGAGTGCTGGCGCGGCTGGTGGCTACGCGCCGCTATTCCCGTCCTGGCGAGACGCTGACCCACGCGTGCCCTCGCCTTCGCTGCCACCGCCGCCATTCCACAGACACCTGACTGCCCCTGCGTCTGCGGCCGCTTCTGGCTGGCGCTGCGCCACCACGTGCAAAGGGCGCGGGGAGGGCCCGGCAGCACTCGCACTCGTCTCGAAATCGTTCGCAAATCTGATTCAGTGGGGCACGAATTTGTGGAGGCGAGATTAGGCAGGGCCAATTCTAATCCTCTTGATGGATTACCAGTAGAAGACCTATACAGAGATCTTCATACACCCATACACAGAGATGGTGAAAGTTTCAATTATCACATCAAATAAATCAAATTAGGACTATGAAAGCTGGTGACTGTGTTAGTTGTTCTCTTCTACGTGTTGAAAGTCTGCAATAAAGATGTCTTATAAATCCAAGACGAAAATTTCACTTTTCACTATGCAGCGGAGTGTGCATTGGTCTGAAACTTTCTGGCAGATTAAAACAGTGTGGACCGAGACTCGAACTAGAGACCTTTTCCTTTTGTGGGCAAGTGCTCTCCGCAATATCCTTTCTTCCACGAGTGCTGGTTCGGTAAGTTTCACAGGAGAACTTGAGTGAAGTTTGAAAGGTAGGAGACGAGGTACTGGCAAAAGGAGAGCTGTGAGGACGCGTTGTGAAACGTGCATGGGTAGCTCACTCGACAAAGCACTTGCCCGCGAAAGTCAAAGGTCCCGAGTTCGAGTCTTGGTCCGGCATACAGTTTTAAATTGCCAGGAAGTTTGCTTATAAATCGCTTGTGCGTCCCATCTCAGAATATTGTTTAAGTATGGGGTACTCATACCAGGAAGGCCTAACGGGGCCTACTGAACGTGTACAACGAAGGGCGCCAGGAATGGCCGTGGGATTTTTTGAGTTTCCGTAGTGTGTCCGGGAGCGTATTGAGGGGCTTCCACGCCCCTGGTAGAATGGTCAACATCTGCTCCATCTTCTTTGCTTTCGTCCTCCACCATCGCGTCACGCTCCTGTTCGCAGTCGGCTGGTGGTACACCAAGCCATTGGTCAAACAGCATGTAGCTACAGCACCCGCTCTCCGACTTTTGAGATTCTACAAGGTAGCGAAGTTGCAACAGGAATGCTATTGTTGAACCAAAGTGAACTGTTTAGGCGGGAGCTGTGTGAACAAGCGCGCTTTTGTCACATAAACAGTTTTATAGCGATAGACGTCTGTTTTGTAATTGTCAGTTCTTTTTGATGGTGGCTATGCCTCTGGCATAGATGCATAGATGTGTGTGCTGACCTTACGTTAGTTAGGTTTAAGTAGTTCAAGTTCTAGGGGACTGACTACCTCAGATGTTAAGTCCCATGGCGCTCAGAGCCATTTGAACCATTTTTGACACTGTCACAACAGTGTGCGTTTTAAGTCTTGGGCTGAGGGAAAGGCTTGCTCGCTTGGCAGAAGATAGGAACATGAGCGGTAGGAAATTCCACATACATCTCCCGGTTAATTCTTAAACCTTTTTTCTTTATTGGTTTATTTTTTCGATCAGTTTTTGCGTCCCTTTTGAACTTCCGCCCTTGGCGGGTGTCTATCTGGCCAACCCCTCGATTCAGCCTCGATATTGCTACGGAAATATTTAAAAAATCTGACTCTTCAAACGCTCGAAAACAGATGAAAATTATTCCGCGGAATCCCACATACTAATTTTCAAGTATCAACAGTACGTGATGAACCTAGAAATACTCATTATCCCGCTACGCACCACTTCCTGTGGGATCGTGAAGACAGGGCCCGCACTAGCTGAAGCACGTACGGAGGCAGTAGCGCTGTCTTTTTTCTCACGCACGACACGTGTTTGGGATGGGAAGAAACTCCAACATGTAGTATGTATGTATGTATGGATAGATACATTCGCCTTACAATGCGACTTATTTTTAACCAACAGTGGATGACATGGCGAGGGTCCTGGTTGCGTAATATTCCAGCTCGAAAATTAACTGGTAGTCATTCTGGAAATGCTTGTCACTGAATGATTTCTTTCTCCGACGAAAGACGATGAAGTGACTGGTTGCCATCTCAGGATAATACGAGGGGTTGATGAAAAATTTAATACGCCAAGGAAGCAGCAGCATATGTGACTGTGTCTTATGCAGGATGAATTAAGACACACACACACACCCATGGGCAGTTTCCCCACGACTCTTCGTCTTTACAGTCTCCCGTATGTTCTTCAGGAGACGACAATAGCACGGTTTGCCCCTTACGGGCATAATCCGTTGGCACCACACCTCGGCAGTCTCAGACACTCTCAGCATCACGTTAACAGATAACAGTTGGATCTTCGTCTTTTTCAGCGGTATTGAGCCCTTGCGTTTCCATTACTTCCTTTGTTTGTCTCTGGGTCATATTGATACACACAGCACTCGCCCATAGTGATCAGGCTGCTATAAAAATCACCTGGAATGGTCTGACAAAGCTGCAACATTTTCGCTGCTGCCTCTTTTTGGGGGCTTTTTAAACGGAAGTGGGCAGTTGTAGAATCTAGAGATCGCCACGTTTGTCATGTTCACACTGTTGTACAACGTCAAAACTGTTTAACTGTTTTCACCTTTTCCACTATCGCTTTGAATCTAGTCCCTCGACTGTGTTACGGCGATTTTCGAGCACTGAGTTTTTTGATAGAGAGTTGATCTGCCACTTCGTTCTTCGTCGTTCGGATATGTCTTACCACATGGGAAGCGTCTGTGTCACCTAGCCCTGTGTCACGTAATGGTGCACCTACATCAACTGAGCACGGATTGTCGCAGCGTTGTTCCCTTTCAAATGCCCAAAAATAATCAGTACATAAAACTCCACTTTTATCAGTGGGCCACGCCATTATACACGTTTTTTATACTTTTTCAAACTTGTTTTATAAGTTTTGCATCAGCCCGGTTCCCAGAACTCCTGGAAACAGACGTTGACTGTGGATATTGTATCACAGACACAGACCGTTTGACTGTTCAGAGGTGTCACTAAACCCATCCAAAGATGTAATCAATCATGCATGAGGAGCGCCTATTAGACGGAGGGGGTCCGACAGCCGATCAGTTCCAGTCATTCCACGAGGAAAGAAGTACACGGCTTGTGTTGTCTGTAGTTCCACCATGCATAGAAGGTCAACACCGCGGTTCGATTGCGTCCGCATTGTTACTTTGTGCCAGGAAGGGCTATCAACAAGGGAAGTGTCCAGGCGTCTTGGAGTGAACCAAAGTAGTGTTGTTCGGACATGGAGGAGATACAGAGATACAGAAACTGTAGATGACATGCCTCGCCCAGGCTACTACTGCAGTGGATGACCGCCACCTATGGATTATGGCTCGGAGGAACCCTGACAACACCACTATGATGAATAATGCTTTTCGTGCAGCCACAGGACGTCGTGTTACGACTCAAACTGTGCGCAATTGGCTGCACGATACGCAACTTCACTCTAGATGTCCACGGCGAGGTCCATCTTTGCTACCACGACACCATGCAACGCGGTACAGATGGGCCTAACAACATACCGAATGGACCGCTCAGGATTGGCGTCACGTTCTCTTCACTGATGAGCGTCGCATATGCCTTCAACCAGAGAATTGTCGCAGACGTGTTTGGAGGCAACCCGATCAAGCTGAACGCCTGAGACATACTGTCCAGCGAGTGCAGCAAGGTGGAATTTTTCTGGTGTTTTAGGGGTGGCATTATGTGGGGCCGACGTACGCCGCTGGTGGTCACGGAAGGTGCCGTAACGGCTATACGATACTTGAATGCATCCTCCGAACGACAGTGCAACCACATCGGCAGCATATTGGCGAGGCAATCGTCTTCATGGATGACAAATCGCGCCCCCATCTTGTGAATGACTTCCTTCAGGATAGCGACATCGCTCGGTTAGAATGGCCAGCATGTCCTCCAGACATGAACCCAATCGAATATCCCTGGGTTTGATTGATAAGGGCTGTTTATGGACGACGTGACTCTTCAACCACTCTGAGGGATCTACGCCGAATCGCCGTTGAGGAGTGGGACAATCTGGACCAACAGTGCCTTAATGAACTCGTGGATAGTATGCCACGACGAATACAGGCATGTATCAATGCAAGAGGACGTGCTACTGGGTATTAGAGGTACCGGACTGTACCGCAATCTGGACCACCACCACTGAAGGTCTCGCTGTATGGTGGTACAACATGCAATTTGTTGTTTTCATGAGCAATAAAAAGGGCGGAAATGATGTTTATGTTGATCTTTATTCCAATTTTCTGTATAGGTTCCGAACTCTCGGAACCGAAGTGATGCAAAACTTTTTTTGATGTGTATTTGGCTCCTGTACCGGCGTGCTGCGATACTACCGCTCGGGGATTCCAGAGTGTATCAGGACTGCAGACATGCATCTGCAAATAAATAAGAAAGTTAATTACAGAATCATTTTTACGAAATGGTAATTAATACTTTATGATCTCACCCCCGTACAGCCTGAGCATTGCTTAGATAATGAGACCATTTTCAGTATGCACTTCAGACTCAACACTAAATCCAAATAGTTTGCGTCTTGGCATTTGTAACTGGGGTTGTAGAGGCTATGACTTTTAATCCGGAAGGAAAAAAATGAACGTTTCCGCATAAAGTGTGACGTAGATTACCGTCTGATCGTCTGATATTGTTCGATTCAGTAGTGAATTTTTTTACTGATATATGTGTAGCATACTCGCAACCTTTCCCCATAAGAACTGGATTCAGAGAGAGAGAGAGAGAGAGAGAGAGAGAGAGAGAGAGAGAGAGAGGTCACTTCACCACTGACGCAGACAAGTTCAAGTCTGTTGATGAGTTTAAGTATCTGGCGCATTGGTTCAATTGTTGTAATAAATACCCGTAGATGCAAACGAAAGAATTTCTGCTCGCTCCAGATGTCTGTATTTCCTTAGAGATACGTTCAAGTCTAAGGCTTATCACATTCTGCGAAAATGAAGTTCTACAATGCCGTTATACGCCCCACGGTCTTCTATGGTTCGGAAAGCTGGACACTAAAAAGGAGACGCAAAAACTTCTAACATTTGAAGGACAATCAATGAGAAGAATATTTGGCTCTGAGAGAGCGGGGATGCTTGGTGAGCAAGAAAGGGTAAAGAAATTTATGAGATAATTAACCAGTCCAACGTTTTACAATATCAAAATGTCAGACGATTCCAATGGCCGGGTCATGTAATCCGTATGCCAGGGATGCAACTTACTAACCAAGCTTTATGGTCCACATTACAACAAAAAGAGTCCTGGATAGGAAGAAGAAGAAACAAATGGAAGACAACGTAAAGAAAGATGATGAAGTCCTGAATGTAGTCAATTGGAATGGAGAATAACTGGTGCAGCGCATGGCCAACAGGGCCGGTGACCGTTGGATAAATAGGTAAGTAAGATATCCGTGTAGTATGTGGTTCGATATTACGGTTTGTTAAGTGTCATATTATGGCAAGGTACTCTGTTCAAATGAACCTGGTTGAGAACTGTTTTGTGTAAATGATAAGGGTACCTGAGATCGCAGTCATAAGTTTGTGAGCTACAGTTTACGTACATATATCGGAAGTTGAATTCTGAAACTACCCACAATGACGTTTGAAGTGAGGACATAAACACGAGAGAACGCTAAACTCGGCGGCTTCCCTCGGTTCCTTTCGTGAGGTGTAGAGCACGTGCCAGCGCCACGTAGTCACTATCCCTACCTTTCACTGCTCTAATAATAATGTCGTTCTATGTTGATGCCAGTTCGGCTGGTGTGTCAATGTCGCCGATGTTTATTCAAGCACCTTCTCAGGTGGCCTTATGAGGGCGAAGACACACACATTTCTCGACCTTTCCTGTACATAATAGATCTGAGATTCCACCGGGAAGTGAATCAGAGTTGGGAAGCAGCAACATAAGTCTACAACACAGCACTGTACAACCGATGACAGCCATCTTTGCTTTGATTTTCAGAGAATCGTGCACTGCTCCCTAGGGCTTGCAATATCAGCCTACTACTGCACGCAGTAGTAAGGAATACCATGAAACAGCTCCTAATGGACGTATTACTGACATGCTTGGCAAGAACGTCCATACGATTTTGTGTGCGAGCGCAAAAATAGTAAAAATTTACCATACCCCAAGGTCTGGCGGTCCCCACCCACCCTTCCAAAGGGTGGGTGGGGGCCGCTAGACTTTGGGGTATGGTAACTTTTTACTATTTTGGAAGACGAATGGCGACTTTTAACCATCCACAAAAAAGTTGTTCTCACTCTATTAAAAGCCTGCGTAATAGTGACTTTTAAATAATTTTGTTGAAAGCAAAATATCTTGATTTAACAATGTTTCTCCTTACCCTGAGAGCTAGGGCGGGGGCGCTTGCCTCCGGGTGTGGGCGCCCTTGAAGCTGAGCCACTGCAAGTCCTATTGCGTATCCAGTTGCAACGTCTGTCAAAGAGTACTTTATGTTCCATATGCGACATAAGAGACTAAGAAACGGGCAGTATCAGTCTTCGTTCTCTGCTCAAAAGCAAGAAGCCTCTCACTTTTTCACCTGTTGCACTTGGTCTGTACTTCAGCACGGGAAATATGGACCCGATGTACCTGGCGCAAATTCAAAAAAGCGAAAAGGTACCTAAAACGGAAAAATATTAAGCTTGCCGAAAAAAGCTAGCATGCGAAAAAAATTGTGTTTCCCCGATGACGTTATAAACTTTCAAGAATGGTGGAGCAGGATAAATGTATCAGTACTAGACAAGAAACCCTGGTCTGGAAACAGCGGGCCAATAGTTATAAGTGGAGACAAGAAAGTCTGAAATGTTCCTTTCGTACGACGACGATGACAAAAATGAAAAGAAAACCCTTTACATAAAGGTTCCATGCATCTGAAAAACGCACAAGGTGGTGCATTCAGAACACTTGTCCTAGGTTACTCCCATTAGCTTCTGAGCAGGCATAGCATCGTCTCACGACATTCTATCGCACACGTTGTTCATAAGTCAAAGACAGCGAGAGTTCTTACCAGGAGATCCCCTCCACTCTCAGCAAATGTTTCGTATTCAACACTTTCCATATGGCCCTTTAGATGCAATCAGTGGAAAGATCAGGTGAATGAGCACACCGAAAAACCTGACCTATT
Source organism: Schistocerca gregaria (assembly GCF_023897955.1). Lineage (NCBI taxonomy): Eukaryota > Metazoa > Arthropoda > Insecta > Orthoptera > Acrididae > Schistocerca > Schistocerca gregaria. The sequence continues at coordinate 520,807,586 of NC_064921.1, read as the reverse complement.
TCTACCCAACTTCCAGGGAACGCCTGACGCAGGATTTCATAAGCACTACGTACTTAAATCAGTTTAGTATGGCCTACAAACAATGATCTAAAGGTTCTCGTACTCCATTGGCAGAGTTATCCCACAGTATGTTTGATTTCCTAGTTCTCAGCTCAGTCGTTTTTAGACCGTGATTCCTCACCTGAAATTTACATTTGCTCTTTTTCATCACCACATGAAGTTTTCGCATCTCTTCAACACAGTGCAATGTGCCGTGTTGCTGATGCTTTTGATGGGACCTATACATCGTACGGCGAAAAAGAGCCCTGACAGACCCAGTGTTGACTGACCGGTAGATGCCCGTAGCAGCAGCGCAAGCCGCACTTCAACTGGAACTTCGTTTTTCATACGGACTACATACAATCATTCTATGATTTGGCATTAACTTCTGTCATTACTAATCCGCATGTTACTGAGCGAGGAGGCACTGTTGCGTAGGCACTGCATTCTTATTCGTATACACCACTATTCAAATCTGTATTTGTCTATCAACTTTTACATTTTAAGGACACAATGCAATTGAATAGGGTCGCCTGGAAGATTGGAAGCAATGCAAAGTAGTGTCTAACGCGCCGTCGAAAACAAGTTAGGTGCAGAACGAGCACTAACTCTAACTGGATTAGGACCGAGAAGAAGATCGACCATGTGCTTTTTAGGAAAACACAAATCCTCCTCTTTTGCATTAAGCCATAAAGGGAAACCTCGAAAAAATTACATTTTGATGTTCAGGTTTATTTATTTATTTACACGTGAATTTCCGTAGGACCAAATTGAGAAGCAAATCTCCAAGGTCATGGAACGTGTCAGTACATTAAATTACAACATAAAAGTCACAACAGATAAAAATAAATGTTTATGAACCCGAAAGAAGTAAACGCAATCAACAATACAACAAGAATCAGCTTAATTTTTCAAGGAACTCCTCGACAGAATAGAAGGAGTGACCCATGAGGAAACTTCAGTTTCGATATGAAAGCTCTTTGATTACTGCTAAGATATTTGAATTCGAGTGGTAGCTTATTGAAAATGGATGCTGCAGTATACTGCACACCTTTCTGCACAAGAGTTAAGGAAGTCAGGTCCAAATGCAGCTTTGATTTCTGCCGAGTATTAACTGAGTGAAAGCTGTTATTCTTGGGAAGAAGCTAATACTGTTAACAAGAAATGGCAAGTAAGGAATATATATAAGAGAGAGAGAGAGAGAGTAGAGAGAAGAGAGAGAGAGAGAAGAGAGAAGAGAGGAGAGAGAGTTGAGAGCGCTGAAAGAGAAAGAGAGAGAGAGAGAGCGCTGAAAAAGAGAGAGAGAGAGAGAGCTGAAAGAGAAAGAGAAAGAGAGAGAGAGCGCTGAAAGAGAAAGAGAGAGAGAGAGAGCGCTGAAAAAGAGAGAGAGAGAGAGAGAGAGAGAGAGAGAGAGAGAGAGAGAGAGCTCTGAAAGAAAGAGAGAGAAAGAGAAAGAGAGAGAAAGAGAAAGAGAGAGAAAGAGAAAGAGAGAGAGAGAGAGAGAGAAAGAGAGAGAGAGCGCTGAAAGAAAGAGAAAGAGCGCTAAGAGAAAGAGCGCTAAGAGAAAGAGCGCTAAGAGAAAGAGCGCTAAGAGAAAGAGCGCTAAGAGAAAGAGCGCTAAGAGAAAGAGAGAGAGAAAGAGAGAGAGAAAGAGAGAGAGAGAGAGAGAGAGAAAGAGAGAGAGAGAGAGCGCTGAAAGAAAGAGAAAGAGCGCTGAAAGAAAGAGAAAGAGAGAGAGAGGAGAGAGGCCAATGTCAAAATACTCCTGAACAGGGGTCGACAAGAGGTTCGTGAACTTACATCCCTATTGCCCGAACCGCACGTTTCTGAGCCAAAAATATCCTTTTGGAATGGGACGAGTTACCCCAAAACATAATACCATACGACATAAGCGAATGGAAATAAGCAAAGCAGACTAATTTCCGGGTCGAATGGCCACTCACTTCAGATACCGTTCAAATAGCAAATATAGCAGTATTAAGTCTCTGAACAAGATTCTGAACGTCAGATTTTGTTGGATTGAGTGTTAGAAACTGTAAAAACTGAGTCTTACTGTGATTTAGCGCTAGTTTATTTTCTACAAGCCATGGACTTAGGTCATGCACTGCACTATTTGAAACCGAGCCAATGTTGCACACAGCATCCTTTACTACCGAGCTAGTGTCATCAGCAAACAGAAATATTTTAGAGTTACCCATAATACTAAAGGGCATATCATTATATAAGTAAGATTTGTTTCAGATTCCTCCCGAAAGCACCTGCCTAGAGCTCTGACGATGCAGTTTTCCCAGACACTCTTGGCGTTGCGCTCCATGAAATCCACTGCAAAGAAAAAGCTGTACATCCACAGCGCTTGCGTCGGCGATTTTCAGTTTTTAAGTACCACACCGAGTCAGTGCAGAAACCATGTGAAGTTACGTAATCTACCAGTCACATAAAGAGAAAAGTAAACGTTCCCAGGATATAAGGAAACACACCGCGGCACGCAAACTGAGGAATACAGCTCAAATGGCAGTCGACCGCAGCTTGATGTCACTGCACCTGCTTGTCTAGAACGGAGAAACCGACAACAATTGCCGGAAACTGGGGGGAAATGCGGCCTTGTATACACGATGAAGCGAAGCGTGTTTGAAAGACGGCAGCAGAATTTGGAGCGAGTCGGCTTGCAGTATGTCCAGTCATATTAAATAACTCTTATTCCTGCTGTGGAGAAGAAAACATCACAGACCGTTAAAGCCGGCCGCGGTGGTCTCGCGGTTAAGGCGCTCGGTCCGGAACCGCGCGTCTGCTACGGTCGCAGGGTCGAATCTTGCCTCGGGCATGGATGTGTGTGATGTCCTTAGGTTAGTTAGGTTTAAGTAGTTCTAAGTTCTAGGGGACTGATGACCACAGATGTTAAGTCCAACAGTGCTCAGAGCCATTTGAACCATACTATACATTTGTTATGAGCCGTGGTAAGAATATCTACATCTACATCCATACTCCGCAAGCCACCTGACGGTGTGTGGCGGAGGGTACCCTGAGTACCTCTATCGGTTCTCCCTTCTATTCCAGTCTCGTATTGTACGTGGAAAGAAGGATTGTCGGTATGCTTCTGTGTGGGCTCTAATCTCTCTGATTTTATCCTCATGGTCTCTTCGCGAGATATACGTAGGAGGGAGCAAGCAAATGTGATGAATAGTGAGAGCAGACGAGACACCACACAGACGTCTCACAGAAATGAAAACAACGAATAAACGGATGTGAACTACGTTACAAAAAGGAATTCAAGAGTCAAACAGAACGCAACTTCAAAAACGTTAGAAACACACGTTTTGATAGAGCATCGAAAAACTCTGTGATTGTGAAACTGTTAAGTTCATCTGTTGCAGTTTATATGACAAACTATTATGTTTTCATTTCCTTAGGAGTGATCACATTCACACGAACATCTATATCGGGTAAGGAGGCATATCTCAATCACTTACCAGTCGTACAAATTAGATGCGTCGATAAGAGATCCCTATCATATGACACGGACTACACTAATACCATGTATGACACACCAGACGTGTTTTCCGGTGGATAGTTCAGCTGAATTTTCGCCTTATCATCAAAAGTTCGCGATTCCCATTCGAAAGCCACTTCATTTCAGCTGAGAGTAGGTGTGCAAAGTCAACTGTCATTATAGGTCTCTCTACCTTATACCTCACGGTTGCAAACAGACGTTACATCATGACATAGATACAAATTTTAATAAAGCGAACAGCGGAGAAAAAAAAAAAATGAACGAGAGAGGATCAAACACAGCTTGCGCGCGTGGCAGTCCAACACCGTAACCACTTAACCAGGACGCCATTCCTCGTTCCGGCTGCTCTATATTCCACTTCTTGTTCTTGGACCGTTCACCGTTTCTTTCTTTCTTTTCTTCTTCTTCTTCTTCTTCTTCTTCTTCTTCTTCTTCTTCTTCACAGTTCAGTACACATGCTTCCTATTTTCATGCTTGATCTGTGTTGTGTGTGTGCTGTTCACTGAGTCATCTTACGACTAAATGTGAGGGGTTTGCGATGGGAAGTTTTCCCTGTTAGATTGAGTAGGTGAACTTAAAAGCTAGCGTCGTCGTCGTCGTCTCTCCCTCTCTCGCAAATGCGGTCTTACATAAGATTAACGTGTACTCCCGAATACTTTGTTACTGTGACAGCACTCGCGCAACATATTATGACGCCAGACTACAAAAAAAAAAAAAATGGCTCTGAGCACTATGGGACTTCTGAGGTCACCAGTTCCCTAGAACTTAGAGCTACTTAAACCTAACTAACCTAAGGATATCACACCCATCCATGCCCGAGGCAGGATTCGAACCTGAGACCGTGCGGTCGCGCGGTTCCAAACTGTAGCGCCTAGAACCGCTCGGCCACTTCGGCCGGCGTCAGACTACACTGCTACACCTTTGACCGATTGACAGATAGCAATTTCTACAAAAACGCCTATCCTAGTACGGCTACTTCTCGAAGGTTTTCAAGTTGCGTGAGTTGTTGAGAGTTAAGATAACGCGAAGGTAACTGAGATAACGATTATGGATGTTGAACTATCAGTCATGAAATTAAATTGTCGATTGAAGTGATGCATTTTTTCTTCCCTTTTCCAAATTTGCTTCGAAAACTCTTGAGCTTTAAAGAGAAACGCTCGCCAACATGAAATAACACAGACACGACTTGGTATTGACAAACGGGAAACTGGAACAAGTGGACTGTACGCGACGAAAATTACTTGAAAGAATTCCAGTGTGTTCAACTGACCATGGATTTCTCTCTCATTGACTCACTGCTTAAATGGCTTAAGTTGTTACGGAGACTGTGACAAGACATCTTGAATCTCAATTAACATGTGCATGTAATAATAAGTATTTGTTCGTGAAAACAAATCAGTGCTTAGTAAGCATTACAAGCTTATTGTCTCTCTTTTATAATGAGTTTTGTACCTTGTACGTGCATCTTCAGCTAAGCAAATGTATTACATGAAGCGCCTAAAACAGAAGCGAGCGGAGGATGTCAAACGAAAACCGTCGAATGGATCGTAATGCCACCGCCAACGGGGAAAAAGCTGTGGTCCCTATAAGAGCGCTAGACGGAAACGCGTGCGCATCCACATGGCGTAGACCTTACTCGTTAGTGTGACTGTGACAGCATTAGAAACAGAAATTTCCTCTAACGGTGACCTTGAGGCTTCAACAAGCACTTCCGCAGGCACTGGCATTACGATCCATTCAGGGGTTTTCATTTTACAGCCTCCAGCTCGTTTCTTTGTGAATGCACCTTATAGTTAGTCGTCCCTATGAAACTTCCTGGCAGATTAAAACTGTGTGCCGGGCCAAGACTCGAACTCGGGACCTCTGCCTTTCGCGGGCCAGTGCTTTACCATCTGAGCTACCCAAGCACGACTCACGCCCCGTCCTCACAGCGTTAGTTCTGCCAGTACCTCGTCTCCTCTGGTTACTGCATTCGTGAGCGCGATAGAGTCACGACGGTTTGGAGATGTATGGTGTAAGACAGCGGTAATTCACTAATTGCAAATTGAAGACAATTTAATAATTGACATACCATTAAGATCTTTTTTGTATTAATTAAATTATTCATATTGTGAAATCACTGATGTGATTATAAGAAGCTGTAACTGAAGCACCTACAGAAAAAAGCAGAAAAAAACAGACACAAGTAATGCATTATACATATAGAAGCGGGTTCCCTCTGTGGGAAGAAACGGGGGAAAAATCAATTTATGTCCGTTGGGGTCCACATCCGATAATAATCTATTGAAGCTTAAAACCACGGTACCATAGGGGTTCTTAACTTTTATCCAAGATAAACATTTATTAACATCCATTATCTACTCTATCTGTTAAGCCGTTGTTATGAGGTATGATACAGATGAGTTTTGAGCTTTATCATCATCTGCGAATGACTATGCTTCCATTTCAGCACACACACAGAGAACATACGAGAAGCTATTGGCAAGGCCACAGCTTGTAGTAGAGAAAGAGTGTTTCTAATTAAAATAACGCTGATGGAAGTTACTGGATGAATTACTCTGTAACAACCACCCCTCTTATTCACTGAGGTGACAGGAGACGTGGGAAACAACTCTACATGGCGTGGACTCAACAAGTCGTTGGAAGTCCCCTGCAGAAATGTGGAACCATGCTGCTTCTACGTACATAATTGCCAAACTATTGGAAGTTTAGGAGTTTACGCATTAACTGCCCTCTCGACAATGTCCCATAAAAATTCGATGAGACTCGTGTCTGGCGCTCTGGGTGGCCAAATCATTCGCTCGAATTGTCCAGAATATTCTTCAAGCCGACCGCGAATTGTGGCCCAGTGACACGGCGCATTGTCATCCATAAAAATTCCGGCGTTGTTTGGGAACAAGAATTCCATGAATGGCAGCAAATGGTCTCCAAGTAGCCGAACATAACCATGACCCAGTCCTTTACATGTGCACAGCCAATACCATTATGGAACAAAATGGTTCAAATCGCCCTAAGCACAATGGGATTTAACACCTGAGGTCATCAGTCCCCTAGACTTAGAACTACTTAAACCTAACTAACGTAAGGACATCACACACATCCATGCCAGAGGCAGGATTCGAACCTGCAACCGAAGCAGCAGCGCGGTTCCAGACTGAAGCGCCTAGAACAGATCGTCCACTGCGGCCGGTCAATATGGAACAACCAATAGCTTGCACAGTGCCTTGTCGACAACTTGGGTCCATGGCTTCTTGGGGTCTGAAACACACCCGAACCCTACCATCAACAACTGAAATCGCGACTCATCTGATAAGGCCGCAGTTTTCTAGTCGTCTACTACCCATCTGATACCGTCACGGGCCCGGGAGAGGCGCTGCAAGTGATGTGATGATAGCATAGGCACTCGCGTCGGTTGTCTGTTCCCACTGCCAGTTAACGCCAATTCGCCACATCGTCGTAACGGATACCATTGTCGTACGTTCCAAATTGATTTCCGCAGTTATTTCATGCAGTGTTGATTGTCAGTTAGCAGTGACAACTCCACGGAAACGCCGCTGCTCTCGGTCGTTAAGTGAAGGCAGTCAGCCACTGCGTTGTCCGTGGTGAGAGGTAATGCCTGAAATTTGTATTCTCGGCCTCCTGTCGACACTGTAGATCTCGGAATACTGAATTCCCTAATGATTTCCGAAATGGAATGTCCCATGCTTCCAGCTCCAACTACCATCCCGCGTTTTAATTCTGAGAATTCCCGCCGTGCGGCCATAATATCGCCGGAAACCTTTTCACATGAATCACCAGAGCGCAAATGACAGCTCAGCCAATGCACAACCATTTTATACCTTATATACACGATACTACAGTCAATTGTATATCTGCATATAGCTATCCCATGACTTTTGTCACCTTAGTATATATACTATGGTTATTCAGCCTTTGAGAGGGCAACAAAAACATTTCAAGAGTGCCTTATTGGCTGGTGAAAAAAGCAGGCAGTTTATGAGAAAAGGATCTAAAGAGGTATTTAAAACAGTTGTACCACCGGGCCAAGATTTAAGGTACCAGTTTAATTAGTGTTCTCTATTTCTAGTGTCAGAGCGTAGACACGCAACGAACAAAAAAAAGTTACAGTTTGTTTTCGGCACCGTCAGAGAGAAGTTATATTTGTAATGTACCAGAAATATAGTTCATTATCTAAGCAGCGAAATGTTACACCGACTAAGAATTACAATTTTTTTTTTTAGCCACACATATGATCAAATTTTGGAAGATACGCTTTACTGAATTGCTCTCATTGATCTGATCGTGGGAGAGATTAGTGGCGCCTTACTTGGCATAACGAGGGTTCACAATAAAAATGAGACTTTACAAGTTCTTTCACAAAATTAAGGTCAATATCGACGCACGTCTTCGCGAAAATCGAAATACTATCCCATAACGACCCCGATTTCAACAACACAACGAACAAGAGACTAATCGGGACTGCAGTTAAATGACGGCAAGTACAATAATGGCTAACAGACGAGGCTTACATGTGCGATAACAGTTTTAGTACAATTTGAAGCCATTTTGTGATCGTGTTTCCAAGTTACTGCTATGATAGTGATAATTTGTGAAAAGTGACCAAGAGAGCCACGGAAATGGAAACATCTCAGCGCCTAACAACGAGACTGCCACGCCAAAAGAACAGAGATGGCCACAGCATTTACGAAAAGACTATGTAACATCAGTATGATCTTACTGTAAATTTGTTTTTGTAATGCCATTTAGCCTGAAGATGAGGTATTCCCTCGAAACATGTCGCTAAATAAGTAAGTAATACAATAGTTGACAAAGTTTGTGACTGGTGGGGGTAATTTTAAAAAACCGTCACATAAAACAGTTATAATGTCTAAGACATCTGGTCAATTTGAAGCTACTACAGCGCTTACCGAAATACGTTGTTCATGGTTTTCTTTTGTCCAAAAATACGGAAGCAGCAAAAGTCTGGACGACAGGCCACGTATAATACCAATTATTAGACAATACACTTATAGAAAACAATCGGTAACTTTCATTCAGGAACTACTTATCTATTCTCAAGAGCTGAATACCATTAAGATCCATGTTGCAAACCAACGTTGCCACACACAGATAGTTCATCTGAGGACGAACACCCTGATGGAGACTTACTTCAAACATCCACACGATATTTACTAGTGTCCGAAAGATACCGTTCCGCAGTGGTCATGAACTTAAGCGCAAAGGCAAACGACAGCCGGGCCCCTAGCCAAGCCAGAGGTTAACAACCAGTGACATGTCAACACTGCTGATAAAACAATGACGCTGCTACAGAAAAAAACCTCTTATTTACAAATACAGTGTCGAGATTACTAGAGTAAAGGCACTGCGACGAATGTAAACATTGCCTGCCAGAAACGGTATCGTAGTACATAATATATGTTGCGAGTGATCAACGGTACTATGACGTCATGTTGTAGTGGACAGGAATCGCCCGGGCGGCAAATGTGCCTATACGTAAGCGAACACCAAAGTTCGTGCTAGCTGACTAGAATATCACTTATTCATCGCCATTCTGAAAAGGAGCTTCCCTGTTCATATTCGTAATGGTATTTGGGTCAGGATCGACGGCATTATTCTGAATATAAAATTATTGTAATGTTTGTAACTACTTATTGTAACAATAATCACCTAAACCTTTAAATATACACAATTTCATACTGAATATAAAACTACTACTAGATAAGTCTAATTTACGACGTTCTGTCGATGTTCGTATTCTATTGAAGGATGCTAGAAACTGACCTCCTTTACAGCTATGCAGCCCTATTGCCGCCTTCGTTAGAAATAAAGGAATTTCGGCCACTGCAGTTATTGAAAATTTTTCTAACATCACTATGTTACGTGTTTAGTTAAAAAGTTTTGCTGTGGGTTTCTCGTATGGAACTACTTCCATTGGAAACTTCACACGTGGGTAACACATTTGGCATGCACCGAGACGCGCCTTACTGCGATACGCCCTTTACATATAATTTACGTGACTTAGTGTACACAGGTATTGGATGTATCTCATTGCACATTACGTCTGGTTCTATAGATGTTACAAAATCTTTGTTGAATTGGGTATACTTTGAGACTTTAGACGGAGGCTGCTGGAAGCTGTTTCGAATGCCAACGGGATCCCTACACAGCATTAGGCGTGGTACTGTGTTGTGTTTTGATGTTTCTACATTTTTGTTCAACCATTGTACTTAACTCCCTTGATCCATGGCTTTCAGGCTGTCATATAAGAAAAGTGCGAGCTGTGATTCACATGATCGTTGTTTAAGGAATCCATGCTGGATGCCATGGAGGAGGTCATTCTGTTAGTGATGCTTCATTACGTTTGTGCTCAGAATATGTTCTAAGATGCTACAACAAATGTATATCAAGGATATTTGACGGTAGTTTTGTAGGCACGTGTGATCGGTGCTTTCTCCCAGCTACTGGGTACGGTTTTTTGTTAAAGGAATCTACGGCAGGTTATAGTTTAAACAGGGGGTATTGTCAGCCGAAGATTCTTCACAGAATCTTGTAGGGATTTCGTCGGGCTCTGTAGCTTTGTTCAATTTTAGCAGTTTCAACTATTTAACAACACCACTGACACTAATGTTTATATTGCTCATCTGTGCAGTGGTGCGAGAGTTAAAAAGAGCTGATAACCCTGGATTTTAATTTTTTTAAGACACATTTGAATACCGAGTTCAGCGTTTCTGCTTTTGCTTTGCTACCTTCAATTTCAATTCCTGTCTTGTTAATGAGTCGCTGGACGCAAACTTTGTTACCATTAACAGTATCTACATATGACCTTAATTTAGTCCGCAGCTCGTGGTCGTGCGGTAGCGTTCTCGCTTCCCGCGCCCGGGTTCGATTCCCGGCAGGGTCAGGGATTTTCTTTGTCTCGTGATGACTGGGTGTTGTGTGATGTCCTTAGGTTAGTTAGGTTTAAGTAGTTCTAAGTTCTAGGGGTCTGATGACCATAAATGTTAAGTCCCATAGTGCTCAGAGCCATTTGAACTTTAATTTCTTTGGAATTCATTAGAGATCTGTCAATTTTCTGCTACGTAGTCGTTAAGACCCCATGCATTATCATCTTGACAGCCAAACTCTTTTCACTCAGCATTTCCCTATACATAGATCTACGCTCCGTTTTTACACCTGTTATGCAACGCTCTCTTTCTTTAACAGTTTCTTTACAGTTAGTGTATACTATGAAGGGTCCCTCCCATCATGAACTACTCTACTAGGAACATATCTGTCAAATGCATACTATTCTTTTTAACTTGAGCCACAGATCTTCATGTTATCGTCCAGTGCTAAATGGTTACTCATTGAGACATGATACTACTGACCCTTCATCTAGTTTGCTGAAATTCTGGTAGTGACCCTCCGTACAATTAGCGGTTCAAACATGAATATTCTTAGAATGAAATTTTCACTCTACAGCGGAGTGTGCGCTGATATGAAACTTCCTGGCAGATTAAAACTGTGTGCCGGACCGAGACTCGAAATCGGGACCTTTGCCTTTCGCGGGCAATTACTGGCAGAAGTAAAGCTGTAAGGACGGGACGTGAGTCGTGCTTGGGTAGCTAGTTGGTACAGCACTTGCCCGCGAAAGGCAAAGGTCCCGAGTTCGAGTCTCGACCCGGCACACAGTTTTAATCTGCCAGGACGTTTCATGAATATTTTTATTTGGATTTAGCACGAAAGACTATTCTCCGCCTACGCCGTAATTCGGTCCAATATTACACAGGGGAGTTAAGATTTGAATCCGGCCGATAATGATATCTTTAGAGGCAGAGTTTAGCACGATCCAAGTACGGAGATTTAGATTCCGCTCTTCTCGAATAAAATATCAACTCTGTTTCGCTTTGTCTCTACTATTGATTCGTTTTGGAAATCATCGTAGCAGGTATTTCTCGTAGTGGCTGACTGATTGCATCGTTTATGAAAATGGGTACTTCTATGAGGAGTAGGCTTTCGGGCGTGAAATTTACAGAATGTGTGATATTAAGGTTTGCTCGTCAGATCTTTATGAACGTACCAAGAACTTTACTGCTCACTATTTTTTTTTTCAAGAGCCAACACCATTCAGAATAATGGTTTCATGGGAAGGTCTAGCTAGTGAAATATTAGCTCTCTAATCAGTATAGTCTAGCCACTGCCGTCGTAGACATTTGCTGCTCGCATGAAGAGCAGCTAACGGATTTAAAACCTGGCTTTATTTTTGTATGTGTCTTTATGGAAGCGGATATTTTGGTGAACTGACCTTGAGCTGCTATTCGAAGAGCAGTAGGAGGAATATACTGGCACTCTAGCACAACGACCGCTAATGTTGAATCACATGGCAAAGCTGTCTGTCTCCGGTATGCGTAGCCAGATCCTTGGCTTTCTCGGGAACCGCTCTACCGACTGAGCCATCCGCGCATGCCCCACTGCCAGACGCAACAGCCTAATCTACGAGCATCCGCTCTCCCTCACTAGTCGAATAGCTCGACTGGCAGTGTGTTGCTCTGCCGTTAGTATGAATCACGATCACAGTTTTAATTATCAATTACTTCACTAAAATATATCATTTACCCTGACGACGGGCGATCACCTATTTCGTGGCTGAAGATGCAAAATTGCGCGCGCGCATTGATCATTGTGTCTGTTATTAAGGACAAATATACAATTAAAAACACTAATACCTATCGTAATACATGCGTCACTATTGCAAGAGTTCTCAAAGAAATGTGCTTAACCAATAACACGAGTAAACAGCACACAATAAGACTGTATCAGACACGTTCTGCGAATGTCGAGGAAGAGTATTTCAAAGCAAATTTTACGTTACGGTCTTTTAGGAAAAAGGTGTGGCGGAGCCACTGAGGACAAGATGATACAAAAACGTTGAACAAGCTATCCATGTATATGTACACTTAGCACGCCAGATGAAGGAGAAAGCGTTCAAACGACGTTTTAAATAACTTAGACTGATAGGGTGCTGTGTACTTCTTTTAATTTCCTGCAATATATCTGTTGCGTAAACTTTTTTCGGGTTTGTTACCGCAGTGAATCGTTTCCAAAGCCAAAGTGTCTAAGCGCTCCTCATCCAGGTTAATCGACACACGACCTCAAGTATGGTTCACGTTGATGCCGCCTCTAACATTGAAATTGCCTCTGTTCGGTAATGCTGAGAGTCCAGGTAACCCATATCCAGCTGACGCCGCTCATTGAAATTATATGCGGCAGAGCTACCAAATTCCCGGGTAGTTGATCACTGCGTTTCATCCGCTGTTCTCAATAGCCCCAAACATTTTCTACGGAATTACGGTTGGACGATTCACTGCACCAATCAGGTCCCTAACTGTACGTCAAACCAGAAATGTATGCGTGTAGCCATGTGAATATGGATGCTGTTCTCTTAACCTTACTAAATGAGAACTAAATAACAATAAAATGTCACGCTAACAAACGCGCAGCGCCGGTAATCGGAAAAAAATACGCTTGTAGCACTGTAAGACAGAGCGAAAAGCTGCGACTATGCTATTAATTGAATGGTGTGAAATCTAGAGAGTTCAGTTGACACCTGACGCCCCGTTGGCCCATACGTCATCCACAAAATGACTCATCGAGGAGCGATCGTATATCTCGATCGTAGTGAAATGGTTTAATGTTACAGTGAAAAACAAGCAATGTCGTTCTTCATTAAGTTGGTGGGCACTTGGTACAGTATTTTCCTGAAACATGAGTAATTAATTCACTTGATGAATTATTTCAATATATGACGTCATCTATCTCAGACATACTGTGCCAAAATGATTAACCCGTTATTCTACCACCGTTCTTTTATAGTTCCACGCATCAATCTGTAAACACACGGGAACGCTTTATTTTCCGTCAGTTTGTCTGTCCGACTGTTAAGAACCCTTTTTCTCATAAATGGGTAGATATATCAAGTTCAAATTTGTGTCACATACTAAGGACTATGGTCCCTTGGAGGTGCAAAAATTTTAAGCTTCTAAGACACTTCAATCAAAAGACCATTTATGTCACATATTTTGATGCACTAAAACTCATCAAAACATACAAGGTGCTTCCCGTTTACCTAGAACCATGAAATTTGGCAACGCAAGGTATAACTAAAGGAAAAGAACCGAAAACTCCTAATTTGTAATCATATCACACCAAGCAAATGTTTTGCATTTTTCATCCGTCTTTTATGACTTACCTTTTAAGGCCCATTTTTCGTCGGCGTATCAGGTTCAAATTTACGTTACATGGTCCCTTAGCGGTGTGAAAATTTTAAGGTAAGTCAATTCAATCAAAAGATTCCTGTACGGTACTTCCCAACGACCTAGACTCATGAAATTTTTGGCAAGAAGCAAGGCTTCACAGTATGCTTACCGAAAATCTAAAATCGTTAAAATGTAATTATACCACATAAAAATATATTTTGCCTTTTGAACATACATTGCGTTCATCACCCGTCGAAAGCATGATAGACGAACATTAGACTACTGCATGTAAACACAAACTGTAAGCTTGTAGTCAAGTTTTGGTAAGTAAATAAAAATGTTTTATTACATCTTCTCCCTCTACATATACAAACCGAAGTTCCCAGTTTGCATCTTTTTGTATGTCCGAGTTAGTCTGACGAGCTCCTTTAGAGATTTTGATACGGTCTTGGAATTCCCAGTATCGATAACGATAACAGCCAAAACTCGGTGAGAACCTTGACTCTCAGGATTACATTATTGAGTCTGTACGGAACCTCCAGATAGCGACTACTACTCGCACTTGGCTAATTCAGGCTGATAAGGCACGAAGGCTGAGCACGTATACGTTGATTACAAACCAGTTTAGCTATCATTTATTCTCTCAGCTACTGAAGCTGTGTATTTTAAGCACAAACCATGTATGACTTACCTTTTGACTAATCAAGTATATTAAAGAAATTATTGTTATGGATTTTTAGTTCCGCAGATTTTTACTTCAATAGAAAACAATAAAACGGTAAAACCTTGCATAAAGGAGGGAGATAAGTTTCTTTCTCCAAGTTGCTCCAAATACTCCCCGCAAAGCAATAAATAAACATTCCTGAGAGAAAAGACGCTCTATAAATTACTTTTGCATTGCATACAGGCAGATAAACATTTCTAACATTGTGACAGCTACGCTTAAAATTTCTTCAGAAGCGTTAGTCTGTCCTATATGCTTCGATGGGCACAATACTCATCGATTTCCATACGTCGGGAAAATAGGAAGAAAGCTACAAATCACGGAAACGTGAAGCGTTTGACAGGTAACTTTGATTATGTTGTAAGCATGTCAAAGTAAGACGGCAGCTGGATGCCTTCGTTGGCTTCTGCCATTTTACGACCACCAACTTCGACAACAAACTGAAAGCAATATTAGCCGACATAAGTCGTTAAAAGTTGGTCCTTCCGTCGTTCTTTGACTGCGGCCACAATTTCTGACCACGGGTTCGACATACAACAGCTGTAGCTAACAAAAGAACGTATGCACAACAGGTCACGAATTTACTAATCAAGTTTTCGAGAAATCGAGGCCTGAGGTGATGAGAATCCGTCGAATATCATACGAAAGCGCCTGGCGTCATGCAGTAGACCACAAGTCTGCCCGTAATGCGTTAGAATCACATTTTCTTTCTTTTTTCTAAAACGTCCGTCGATTCAGTGAATTATCTTTCTTCGGAAAGGAATAATAATAATAATAATAATAATAATAATAATAATAATTACAGCGACTCTGGTATAAACCAGTTAAACTGGTCTCAATGGTTCTCAGCACACTAGGAGCACTACCGAAAGACATTAAGTGCGCACTTGAAAACCATTCATGCTGCTCCATCTGCTAACTACAAAAAGTCAATTTACTGCTGTCTGCGAGTATTACGCTAAACATCAAGAACTCTAGACGCTTGTGGAGTGTCTGACTAATTATAAAATACGAATCCAGGACAATAAACTCTCAAATCTGCTGTGTTTGCTGTTACAGATAGCGAGCAAACTCCTGATTCCTTTCAGACTCCAACTCTCGTACATATATAGAACAGCTTCAAACGTCTGATTGATGGTTCAAATCGCTCTAAGCACTATGGGACTAAACATCTGAGGTTATCGGTCCCCTAGACTTAGAAACTACTTAAACGTAACTAACCTAAGGACATCACTCACATCCATGCCCGAGGCAGGATTCGAACCTGCGACCGTAGCAGCAGCGCGGTTCCGGACTGAAGTGCCTAGAACCGCTCGGCCACAACGGCCGGCAAGCGTCTGATTACTGTACAAATTAGTCTATAAGTTAAACATTTGACATTAAGCATGTAAGTGCGAAAGAGTTTAGGAAAGGTTTGAAATTACACTTAAAATTTGTTTGAAGTCGCTAAGTCCTATCAAGAAACAGCGGACGAATATAGTCTGCGTGATTTTCGTTCCATTTTAAGCAAAAGCAAGTTTTTCACGCAGCTCAATGATCATAACGTTTATGACTATGTGTCGTACAATTATATAATTTTGCAGGTTCTTTCTGTGTTATATGTGGATGCTGTCTGCATACTGCGTTGAAAAAGGAAATACAGTTGGTTGTAAAAAAGTAATAAATTAAAACGTCATGTGAGATGCTGAAGTTTTACTGCACGAACAGTGCAGTGTAGTAAGCGATAAAGTTTTCCATTCATCATTTTGTGTGTTTGGGTGGAGGGGGGCTTGTTAGCGAAAAAAAGTTTCGTAAAGACTTGAAATTATGTGTAAAGTTTGTTGGAAATCGCTAAGTGCTCTCATTCTCAAATACTGGATGAATAAAGCCCGAGTATTTGTGGGTCGCCAGTTAAGCTGTCTCAAGACGAACACAGTTGCTAACTGTAATATATGTCTTATTGTTTTAACCTTTTAATGTAAGATTAGAATAGCATTTTAAATTATGTTAATTCGTCCAAGCAACCTGCGACTAGTTCTGGTTTCAAGGACAGTCTGTTAGTAATATGGATGTACAAGGAGGTCCATTGATAGTGACCGGGCGAAATATCTCACGACATAAGCATCAAACGAAAAAACTATAAAGAACGAAACTTGTCCAGCTTGAAGGGGGAGACCAGATGGCGCTGATTGGCCCGCTAGATGGGCTGCCATAGGTCAAACGGATACTGCGTTTTTTAAAGTAGGAACCCATTTTTATTACATGTTCGTGGAGTACGTAAAGAAATATAAATGTTTCAGTTGGACCACTTTTTTCGCTTTGTGATGGATGGCGCTATATAGTCACAAACGTGTAAGTACGTGGTATCACGTAACATTCCGCCAGTGCGAACGGTATTTGCTTCGTGATACATTATCTGCGTGAATATGGACCGTTTACCAATTGCGGAAAAGGTCGATATCGTGTTGATGTATGGCTATTGTGATCAAAATGCCCCAGTAGGCGTGTGTTATGTATGCTGCTCGGTATCCTGGACATCATCCAAGTGTCCGGACCATTCGCCGGAAAGTTACTTTATTTAAGGAAACAGGAAGCGTTCAGGCACATGTGAAACGTCAACCACGACCTGCACCAAATGATGATGCCCAAGTAGGTGCTTTAGCTGCTGTCGCGGCTAATCCGCACATAAGCAGCAGTCAAATTGCGCGAGAATCGGAAATCTCAAAAATGTCCGTGATGAGAATGCTACATCAACATCGATTGCACCCGTACCATATTTCTATGCACCAGGAATTGCATGGCGACGACTTTGAACGTCATATACAGTTCTGCCACTGGGCACAAGAGAAATTACGGGACGATGACAGATTTTTTGCACTCGTTCTATTTAGCAACGAAGCGTCATTCACCAACAGCGGTAACGTAAACCGGCATAATATGCACTACTGGGCAACGGAAAAGTCCACAATGGCTGCGACAAGTGAAACATCAGCGACCTTGGCGGGTTAATGTATGGTGCGGCATTATGGGAGGAAGGATAATTGGCTCCCATTTTTCGATGGCAATATAAATGGTGCAGTGTATGCTGATTTCTTACGTAATGTTCTACCGATGTTACTACAAGATGTTTCAATGCATGACAGAATGGCGATGTACTTCCAACATGATGGATGTCCGGCACATAGCTCACGTGCGGTTGAAGCGGTATTGAATAGCATATTTCGTGACAGGTGGATTGGTCGTCGAAGCACCATACCATGGCCCGCACGTCCACCGGATCTGACGTCCTCGGATTTCTTTCTGTAGGGAAAGTTGGAGGATATTTGCTATCGTGATCCACCGACAACGCCTGACAACATGCGTCAGCGCATTGTCAATGCATGTGCGAACATTACACAAGGCGAACTACTCGCTGTTGAGAGGAATGTCGTTACACGTATTGCCAAATGCATTGAGGTTGACGGACATAATTTTGAGCGTTTATTGCATTAATGTGGTATTTACAGGTAATCACGCTGAACAGCATGCATTCTCAGAAATGTTAAGTTCACAAAGGTACATGTATCACATTGGAACAACCGAAATAAAATGGTCAAACGTACCTACGTTCTGTATTTTAATTTAAAAAACCTACCTGTTACCAACTGTTCGTCTAAAATTGTGAGCCCTATGTTTGTTACTATTACAGCGCTATCTATCACAAAGCGAAAAAAGTGGTACAACTAAAACATTCACATTTCTTTACGTACTAGACGAATATGTAATACAAAATAGGGGTTCCTATTTAAAAAAAAATCAGTTGATATCCGTTTGAACTATGGCAGCGCAACCTAGCGGGCCAACCACAGCGCCGTCTGGTTTCCCCCTTCACGCTAGACGAGTTTCGTTCTTTGTAGTTTTTTGTTTGACGCTTATTTTGTGTGATATTTGGCCCGGTCACGATCAATGTACCACCCTGTATATTATAATAATCACTGTGGTACATTCCTAGCGATGCATGATCAAGATATAATGCGGAATCATGTTGAAACAATTTTTATTTATGAACAAATTCATGCACCCATCGCAATGATGTCAGGCCTGGCAATAACTGCCTTGATCAACGTACACTGTACTCGCGATACATGAATGAATGTACAGATAAATGAATGTTCATCATTACTCATTATCTCTCGACTAGCTGAGAACACGGCATTGCGCGGGTTATTTATTCCAATTTTCTATTGGTTTAACCCCTTCCTTCCCCTTCTCAGTGTCCATCTCCACCTACTCCAGTCCCCTCTCTCTGTCCACCTGCTCCATTTCCCCTGTTCCATCTCCTCCTCCTCTTCCTATCAATCCCCTCCTCTCTCTGTCCATCTCGTCCTCCCCCTCTCCCTGTTCATCTCCTCCCCTTTCGTGTCCATTTCCTCTCCCCATCTGTCTGTTCATCTCCCCATCTCTCTGCCTGTTTCTTCCTTCCCCTGTCTCCGAGCAACTCATCACTCATCATCTTTCCTTTCTCTACCCATCTCCTCGCCCGCCTCCCTCCTCTCTCCAAATTATCACAGTCACTCCAATAGGAGGCTGGTGGTTCTTATCCCCACCGTATTTCTTTCCAGATTGCAATTAATGCGTGTACCAAATTTGAATGAAATCGTTCCATGGGGTTTGGAACGAGATTTTTACCCGTGGCTTTGCCCACATACGCACGTATGAAATTTATTTCATACATATTTAACATGTTTCACCCGTATGCCTAGCGAATTTCGTCCTACAGTTTCATTTTTAGACAGCTCAACGTTTATCAAACGTATCTTCTGAGCTGTACGCTGCGTAACGATACAATTTTGCAGGCACATCCAGTGGTATATATGCCTGCAGTCTTCGACATGTACTGTGACTAGAATTAGTAAAGAAGAAATAAATGCAAAGGTCATGCACGATGTGAAAGTTCCTCATGCATATCAGTGGTTATGACGTCTTAGGTCGAAACTAAGTGTCGTAAAATAATTTTTCTGGTACATTCAATGGCATATGTGAAAACTGCCTGCAAAATGTGCCACGGATGCAGATAATAACTTAAAATGTCATGTATCATGTGACAGTTTTACCGCACGAACAGTGATATTGTAGCATGCAATAAACTCTCTTTCTTTCGTCGTTTTGTGCGGGTTTTTGCGGGAAAAATTTTCGTTGTTTTTGTTGTTGTCTTCAGTCCAGCAACTGTTTTTTCATCCCTACTCCCACCCCTCCGATAGGTGGGTAGTTCTTACCCGAACCGTGATTCCTTACAGACAGTAAAGAACATGCGTAGCAAGTTTGGTTGAAGTTGGTCGAGTGGCTTAGGAGGCTATGTGGAACATACATTACATACATTAGTACGCACATTCATTTTTCCTGAGGTTGTACGATTCTGTGTAATGTTCGGTAAAATTGGTAAAAACTGTAACTGATGAGAGTAAACCTCTATTCTTTTCGTATGCCGCATCAGCTGGTTGCGTTAACATCGGCGTTAAGCCGTTGGCGCTACCGTGTGGTTTTCAACAGGCTCGTAAATCTCTGAACCTCGATTTCTCCTCAGCACGTCATATTAGAGCAGCATTCGTTTCATATAGGTATGCACTACAACCGTGCGCAATATGAGTAAAATTGGTGACCAGTTAGTTCTATCCTCCTCTTGCTTGAAGTGGAACCATGGAGTCGGGATGCGTCCACAACTCACCTGCATGTGCCGTTAATTTCTGCATGCAGTTTGACCTCGTTCTAGTTTAAAACCTTAGGAAGAGAAATGTCATCGAGTACCCTTTTGCAGAAGGTTTCATGGGCGCGTGGTTTGCGTACAAAACGACCAGGCATGCGTCAAATAATCTAACCCTGCGCTATTCCATTTATTTGCTCCTTGAGACACTCAGTTCTTATTCCGAATGATCACGCCGCGATGCCCATATTCAAATTCATGCACTGTCATCCAGATCTACGATTTCAGTAACAATTTCGGGCGAAAACAACCACGGCCTTCATTACGTTTAAGTCGATTCGCTTGCTATTCGCCTGATACTTTTAACTCGACTGCAGCATGAGGTTTCTTACTGAGTTCTTTCAGGGCTTCAGCAATAGAAGAATCGCTTCAATATGAAACTTGCTTCGTTAAACAAACAAACAAACAAACAAAGAAACACACACACACACACACACACACACACACACACACACACACACACACACACACAGCGGCACGTGAGTGCTGGGGATGGCAAGTAAACCAACCGGTATTTTACTTCCGAATAGCCGATATTTTCCGGTATTTGTTTGGTGTCTGTTACAAGTGTTTTTATTGTTTACTGACAACCGAGCAAAAAACCGAAAAATCAATTAGTTACAGCAGCAGTACTATTTTTTGTTTTTAAATAAACATTTTAAAAAAGGAGTAATTTTTATTCGTAAAATTTGCACTGGTTTGAAATATTGCGTTACTACAGAAAACTGATCAACGCTATTTAAACAACAATACCAAGAGAAACTAGCAACTAACATATGGCATCAGAACTGGTACAGTATTGCTGATACTGTCCCTGTTGCTGTGTGTCGAGGTTTAACGTACGCACGCACGTGCAATGTGCAAAACTTGTCTTCCACCTAGTCTATACCATAGTCTGTAAATGTTTACACGATGTGATGTAGCAATGAAGTGCAATGCTTCATTTACTTTAAAAAATTGAAGATTTGTTTGCCAGTTCTGTGAAGTAATAAGAATGAAAATGAAAAATCGAAACTCTGTTACCTCAGAAACCGGTTATTTTGAGCGGTTTCGACAGTCAGGTTAAGCTGTCGTGAAGGAAGGAAGAGAGAAATAAAAAAATTTAAAAAAGCGATGAAACCTAAAACCGGTTGTTTCAGCGATAACAGTGAAAGCACGCGTGCGCTCTATCACAGGATTCTGAAGCATGCTTTCTATTTACTACAAACACTGGCATCATACACACAAACCTACAACGTAAGTACGTAATACCTAGTGGCTACCTCACAATAGTTTTCACAAAATAATACAACGAATGCGCTATAGAAAAATACCTTTGAGTAGGAAACCTGTGTAGTAGGAGTATCGCGGGCTGGCCCGAGCACGAGATTGAGGTAGCTGCGTAGCGGTCAGCTACCATCGCAGCTAAGGTTTTCCGTTTCACATGAGGCCGGGGACGGCCCGCAGCGCTCAGCATGCCGAGACAGCGGGAAATGACGCACACGTTACTGATGCGGCGACATCCACACTCAAGGCTATACACCTGCCGCTCTCGGCTCGATTGTTTGAACAGCTGCAGACAGCCAAGATCAGGCGAAATCATTCATCTTACGTTTGACAGTCCACGCGAAGAACCTCTTTCTTTCTCACGGTCATCTACTTCCCTTTTCTTACGCACATCTTGTGTATTAACTATACCACGGGTACTATACGTCGTTTTGTTAACTCGGCGTTGCAGCCGCAGGTAAGCGACCAAATGAGATGATCACCTGAGTCGGTAGGATGCATTATAGAAATAAAGTGTTTTTCAAAATGGCTCACTCATCCGACTTCTTAACACCACATTTTCTGCAAAAATGAAGATAAAAATAACTTACAAACAGAACTGCGATGTTTTCGTTTTTAAAAGAACCATCCGATTTATATTTTACATTCCTGCACAGACAAGCGGTACTTTTTACAATTACACCGAAGGTCAAACCTTTCATTTACTTTTCACATGTGTTCACTATGCCCTCTATCTGATGCACTTACAATGTCGGGACGACACTAAAGCTCGTCCAACAAATTTGGGAGCAAATCTGGTGTGACTGCATTCACTGCTGTTGCTATGCTACGTTGCGGTACACCAGAAGTTATCGGAATGGTAAGCATGTATAAACGGAGTCTCTCACAAATCCCCATCCAAAAAATTCACAGACCGCGAGATCGGAAATATTCGGGAGGGGGGGGGGGGGGTATAAGTAGTGCCGTGTAAGATCTTTATGAACCTTAGGTCAATATATCGTAGAAACAGTTGTTAAGAAATGCTACAACATGTAGGTGCCAGTGTAATGGTGCTCCATGCTGGTCAAGGAAATATTTTGTATGTTTTCGTAATTGTGAAAAAAGTCACACCAACATATCCAAGTACCTGATTCCTGTAACCATCTTTTCCGAAGAACAGAATGGGACGTAAACCTTTTCTCAGGAAACGGCGCAACACACAATGTTTTGGAGAGTCGTGTCCGACCTCTGTATGTGACTTCAGTGTTCCTCCCCCCCCCCCCCCCATTCTTACGCTGTGCAGTGCACTTAGTCACTTAAATGCAACGTAGCCTTATCAACATAATCTAAATGTTAAAAGAATGTGTTCGCTTCAAATTCCACATTCAGAATGAGGTCACTAAACTATATGTTGTTTATCACCTTCGCCGGCCGGTGTGGCCAGCGGTTCTAGGCGCTTGAGTTTGGAACCACGTGACCGCTACGGTCGCAGGTTCGAATCCTGCCTAGGGCATGGATGTGTGTGGTGTCCTTGGGTTAGTTAGGTTTAAGCAGTTCTACGTTCTAGGGGACTGATGACCACAGATGTTAAGTCCCATAGTGCTCAGAGCCATTTGAACCATTTTATCACCTTCATCAAGGACATTATACAACTGAATCCTGTATGAAACTTACTGACAGACAAACTGTGTGCCGGGCAGGAAGTCTAATCCGGGACCGTCGCCTTTGCGGGTTAAGTTCCCGTGTTCGAGTTCCGGAGCGGCACACAGTTTTAATCTGCCAATAAGTTTCATACCAGCACACACTCCGCTGCAGAACAACACGTTCCAGGAACCCTATGTAGCTTGAAACACAAACTTAGCCAAAACAGTTCAGCCCGATACATGAGGATGGGTAACCTAAGCCGTGTTATAGGGTTCGATCGAAGGGAAAGCTGAAGACATTACAACAGAAGTACCTCCAGATATTCTTTGACAAAAGATGCTATTTGTTCGCACAGTACCTCATTTTGACTTTCCGACGTACCAGATATATCGATATTGAAATCGCTGTCATATCGCACAGCTATTAGAAGACGCTGACGAGTTTTTCGATTCGAGTACGCGTGCATTTTCCAGATTGAGATTTTTCCACAATATTGGGAAAGTATTTTTCTATGGAAATTTTTGGGGAAGGAAATTTCGGCACAGAAGAAACTGGTAAAGTACTTTATCTCTCACTACTAATATCACCTCTGATATTTTATTTCCAACAACATACTAGTTTTTCTAGGTTTCCGCTAGATGTAACTTTCTACAAATGTGGGAGACGTTAGTTTCGAAACGCTGATACCTCTCCGTGACATCACTAGACGCCCAGTTTCGACCATTTGGGATTCCATCGACTTTCGTCAACATATCGAGTTCTGGGGTGACGCCATATTGCATTTCTTTGTTTTGGCTGAAGCTTTTATTTCTTGGGCAGTTTGTAACATATGTCCTATGAATATATGCTGCTTAAAATACTGAGGATCTCTCGGAAACGCGTCGATATTGTATGATTTGTCGTAATTAATGTACGATAAATGACAGACCAGCGGTTAACAGCACTCAGAAGGTGGAAGTGAAAACACAGAAACGGATTTTGTGCGTTCAAAGTAGCGTAGTGATAGAGGTGTCGAGGTGCGAAGTAAGACATAGGTGGTACGCTAATGGTAAATCAACAGAACAATGATAAAAGAAGCTTGAAGTATACAAATGTGGTGCCCTTAGAGAAGGATATTTTGTTTTTCTGATCAGATAATTGTTTTTATTTACAAATTTAAAAATTATGTTTATGTACTATTATTTAGTGCTATATACTATAATTTTACAGCTCTAAACACAATTCCACTTCTTCAATCTTCTAACACTGATAACATAACAGTTTACAGTAGGTAGGTTTATGATATTTGAGGAAAAATTGCCAAAATTGGGCAACTTTTGTGTCTGTTATGGGGGAACTTCGTAAACTCAATCTGGAAACGCTGATTTTTCGAGTCAGTTGAAAGATTTCCTTTAACAAATGGGAAGTCGAGTGCGAGGCAGTGATCTAGTATGATACGACGCAAAAGGTGATAGGCTCAGGGCTTGGCCGGTTCGAGAGCATCATTTCCATACAAACGACTTTTAATTTGGCACCAGCCCCTCCCCTTTTCCCTTGCACACTTTCACCTGTCTCAGTTCTCGCTGCTTACTGTGATACACACTGTAGACTAATCCTGTAGTTTAGTGCCACTCGCGCCCCTGTCAGCTTGGTGCCCCATGCGATGGCTTGTGTCACTTAGGCCTCAAACCGGCCCTGATAGACAAGCGCCAGTTTTAATGCCCAGAGTCAAAATTTGTATACAGGGTATAACAAACAATGAGGTGACAAAAGTGGCCGAGCGGTTCTAGGCGCTACAGTCTGGAACCGCGAGACCGCTCCGGTCGCAGGTTCGAATCCTGCCTCGGGCATGGATGTGTGTGATGTCCTTAGGTTAGTTAGGTTTAATTAGTTCTAAGTTCTAGGGGACTGATGGCCTTAGAAGTTAAGTCACATCGTGCTCAGTGCCATATGAGGTGACAAAAGTCATGGGATGGCGATCTGCACATATACAGATGGCTGTAGTAATGCATACAGAAGATACAAGGGTGAGTCAAATGAAAAACAAAATTTGTAATAACAAATTCGAAATTTCGCGCCGTTATCTTGCAAGTTGGTAAGCGTGCTGCCAACAGCGTGCAGAATGGCCTGTAGGTGGCAGCATAGTGCAGATTCACACATACCGTCGTAGTATCAGTATAAAGATGTCCGCCCCCACTTGCGACTTGCACCAGGGAAGAACAGCGTTCTGTTATTCGGTTTTTGCGTAGTGAAGGACTGAAACCTTTTGAAATTCATCGACGAATGAAGGTTCAGTACGATGATGCATGTTTTTGTCACAGCAGCAAGTCTATGAATGGAGATGGAAGTTCGCAAATGGTGTAACTTCCGTGAAAGATGCTCCTCGTCCAGGTCAGGCACAACGAGTTGTAACTCCACAGAACATTGCAACAGTTGAAGCCACAGTGAAGGAAAACCGCTGAGTGAAACTGAATGACATTGCAGCATGTTTAGATTAGTCATGGGTCAGCACACCACATTGTGCATGATGTGCTCAAGTTTCACAAAGTGTCTGCAAGATGGGTGCCACAGCAGCTGACTCCTGAAATGAGAGAACGACGTATTGACGCTTGTGAAGAGGACCTGCGCTTTGACCGAGAAGGTGATGGCTTCCTTACAAGAATCGTTACTGGGGACGAAACCTGCGTTCACTTCCACCAATCAGAAACGAAGAGAGCGAGCACGGAATGACACCATTCCTCCTCATTAAAACCAAAGAAGCTTCGAACAGAACCATCAGCAGGGAAGGTTATGCTGACACTCCTTTGGAACAAAAAAGGCGTCATTTTGGAGAATTACATGCCTAGAGGGACCACTGTCACCAGTGCATAATACACAGATCTCCTAAAAATCATCTCCGTCCTGAAATCAAATCAAAACGAAGTGGACTTCTGTCAGCAGGTGTCCTTTTGCAACATGACAATGCAAGGCCCCACACTGCCCGTACAACAGTTGCAACAATCACAGACCTGTATTCTGAGTGTCTTCCTCATCCACCATACTCACTAGACCTTGCCCCAAGTGATTTCCATATGTTTAGACCACTCAAAGATGCAATGGGAGGGAAAAAGTTCCGTTCTGATGAAGCGGTACGCCACGTGGTGCACGAGTGGCTGCGCGGACTACCAAAAATAACTTTTTTCTAAAGGAATTTATGCACTTTATAAGCACTGGAGGACTTGCACTAAGCGTGGTGGAGATTATCTTGATAAGTGAGACAGCTTTGTACCACTTCCGCGCAGTAAATAATATTTAAAGAACATTTAAGTTTTTCATTTGACTCACCCTCGTATAAATGGGCAGTGCATTGGTGGAGCTGTCATTTGTATTCAGGAGTTTTACGCAAAATGGTTTCTGAAGTGATTATGGGCGCACGACGGGAATTAACAGACTTTTAATGCGGAATGGTAGTTGCAGCTAGACGCATAAGACATTCCGTTTCGGAAATCGTTAGGAAAATCAATATTCTGAGATACACAGCGTCAAGAGTGTGACGAGAGTACAAAATTTCAGGCATTACCTCTCACCAATGATAATGCAGCGGCCAATGGCTTTCACGTAACGACGACAAACCGCATTTGTTTACAGTTGTCAAGTGCTAACAGCCAAGCAACACTGCATGAAATATCCGCAGAAATCAATGTGGGACTACGTATCCGTTTTGAAACTGCACGAAATTTGGCGTCTGTGGGCAATGGCAGCAGGTGACCGACGCAAGTGCCTTTGCTAACAGCACGACATCAACTGCAGCGCCTCTCCTGGGCTCGTGACCATATTGGTTGGATAACTGGAAAACCGTGGTGTGGTCATATGAGACGCGATTTCGGTTGGTAAGAGCTGATGGTAATGTTCGGATGAGGCACGGACCCCACGAAGCCATGGGCCCAAGTGTCAACAAACCATTTAACAAGCTGGTGGTGGCTCTGTAATGGTGTTGGGTGTGTTTACATGGAATGAACTGGTTGGTTGGTTGGTTTGTGGGATGAAAGGGACCAGACTACTATGGTCATCGGTCCCTTGTTCCATAAAAACTAAAACCACCCGAAGAGAATAAAAAACGAACAACAGGAAAGACAGCAGACGAAACAGGACATGAAATACTCTGACGGAGACCAGACAAAACAAATTAAAACACACAGTGTGACGGTGGCTGGCCGACCGTAGAGAAAAAGAGGAAAAGCCAACCACCAAGAACACTTTAAACACTCAGTTTAAAATCAGAGGCTAAAAGCCAGATTCAACACTTAAAAACAACTCAGATTAAAGGATAAAAACTCCCTGTCCGAATAAAACACAAAACCAAGTCCACCATGCCAGAGTCATCTGATAAAAGAGCAGAGAGCGTGTCAGGCATTGCAAAAGTCTGCCTGAGCACGGTTAAAAGGGCGCACTCCGACAGAATATGGACCACCGTCAAGGACGCCCCACAACGACAAAGAGGGGGATCCTCACGACACAGTAAACAACTGTGCGTGAGTCGGGTGTAGCCAATGCGGAGCCGACAAAGGACGACTGAGTCCCTGCGGTTGGCTCGCATGGATGACCGCCACACAGTCGTCGTGTCCTTGACGGCACGGAGTTTGTTAGCGGTGGTCCCAAAACGGGAGAACTTTGCGGCGTAAGACTGCCCGCAAATCATCCGCCAGGAGGCCAATCTCCAGAGATGGCACACTGGTGGCCTCTTTCGCCAGGCGGTCAGCAGCTTCATTGTCGGGTATACCAACATGGCCTGGGGTCCAAACAAAGACCACAGACCTGCCGCTACGGGCGAGAGTATGCAGGGACTCCTGGATAGCCATCACCAGACGAGAACAAGGGAAACACTGGTCGAGAGCTCGTAAACCACTCAGGGAATCGCTACAGATAACGAAGGACTCACCTGAGCGGGAGCGGATATACTCTAGGGCACGAAAGATGGCGACCAGCTCAGCAGTGTAAACACTGCAGCCAGCCGGCAACGAACGTTGTTCAGAATGGTCCCCTAGAGTTAGTGCATAACCGACTAGACCAGCAACCATCGAACCGTCGGTGTAGACAACGCCAGAGCCCTGATACGTGGCCAGGATGGAATAAAAGCGGCGTCGGAAGGCCTCCGGAGGGACTGAGTCCTTCGGGCCATGTGCCAAGTCGAGCCGAAGGCAAGGGCGAGGCACACACCACGGGGGTGTACGCAGAGCAGCCCGGAAAGGAGGTGGAACAGGGAAACACCCAAGCCAGGAAAGAAGCTGTTTGACACGTACGGCGATCAGACAACCCAACCGGGGCCGACGTTCTGGCAGATGAACGACTGACTGCGGGAAGAGGACATGATAATTTGGATGCCCGGGCAAGCTAAAAACATGGGCAGCATAAGCAACCAGTAATTGGCGTCGTAACCACAGTGGTGGGACACCTGCCTCCACAAGTATGCTGTCCACAGGGCTGGTACGGAACGCACCAGTGGCAAGGCGTATCCCGCTGTGGAGGATTGGGTCCAGCACCCGCAACGCAGATGGGGATGCTGAGCCATAAGCCAGACTCCCGTAGTCCAGACGGGACTGGATTAACGCCTGGTAAAGCCGTAGGAGAGTAGATCGGTCGGCGCCCCACCTGGTGTGGCTCAGGTATCGCATAGCATTTAGATGCCGCCAACACGCCTGTTTAAGCTGCCGAATATGAGGCAGCCAAGTCAACCGGGCATCAAAAAGCATCCCCAAAAACCTATGTGACTCCACCACTTTAAGAAGCTCGCCGTCAAAATAAAGCCGCGGCTCCGGGTGAACAGTGTGTCGCCGGCAGAAATGCATAACGCAGGTCTTGGCTGCGGAAAACTGAAAACCATGCGCTTCAGCCAAAGACTGCGCCTTGCGGATTGCGCCCTGTAGCTGACGTTCAGCAGCTGCAATGCCAATAGAGCTGTAGTAAAGGCAGAAGTCGTCAGCATACAGGGAAGCGGAGACAGTATTTCCCACGGCCGCAGCGAGCCCGTTAATAGCTATTAAAAACAGACACACACTGAGAACAGAACTCTGTGGCACACCGTTCTCCTGGACTTGGGAGGAACTATATGAGGCCGCGACATGCACGCGGAAGGTACGACACGACAGAAAATTACGGATATAGATCGGCAGAGGGTCCCGAAGACCCCATCCATGCAGCGTAGAAAGGATGTGATGACGCCATGTCGTATCATACGCCTTCCGCATGTCGAAAAAGACAGCAACCAGATGCTGACGGCGGGCAAAGGCAGTACGGATGGCAGACTCCAGGCTCACCAGATTGTCGGCGGCGGAGCGGCCTTTACGGAACCTACCCTGAGATGGATCCAGAAGGCCTCGAGACTCCAGTGGAATGAACTGGGTCCTCTGTTCAAACCGAACCGGTCATAGGCTGGAAATGGTTATGTTCGGCTACTTGGAGACCATTTGCGGTCATTCGAGGCCTTTATGTTCCAAAACAACCGTGGAATTTTTATGGATGACAATGCGCCATTCACCGGGCCACGGCTGTTCGCGATTGGTTTGAACATTCTGGAAATTTCGAGTGAATGGTTTGGCCACCCGGATCGCCCCCATATGGGACATAATCGAGAGGTCAGTTCGTGCACAAAATCCTGCAATGTCAACACTTTCGCAATTATGGGCGGCTATAGAGGCAGCTTTGGTCAATATTTCTGCAGGGGACTTCCAACGACATACAGAGTCCATACTATGTCGAGTTGCTGCACTACGCCAGGCAAAAGGAGATTCGACACGACGTTCGGAGGTACCCCATGACTTTTGTCGCCCCAGTGTAATTAGCAGAGAAAATTGATTAGAGTAAATACAATAACGGAAGGAGAAACGTTCCACTGAACATTGATGTGTGGTTTCCGGACGCTACCGTCTTCACGATGAAATACTGTACTAGGTAGCACAAATGTACACTTTTCGGTTAATTTTCTGTCTAATTAGACACAAATTTCACCCAAAGTCTACCTTACTAAGAAATATTGCTTCAGCACGTTACAAATTACAAAGCACGGTACACTCGTATCTGCTACAGGTGGTGTTCCACGTGCCGACCTCACATTTGGAGGCAGTACTGCACTTGTCTCTGCAGTGACTGACGAATTCTTTCAAACACCTCCAGGTTAAATCGCAAAATCTTAAGAATACTGTGTAATTCGTTCCTCTACTCCTTCACTTCAGGTCAGGTGGCATTTGACCTCAATTAGGTGGAGACTTAATCGACTTTCAGCCCTCTCACGTCTCGCTATTAAGTGTGATCCAACAAATATTGGAATCATATAATGTAGGCTGTCACGGCCGTTGTTGTCTTCAGTTGAAACTTCCGGGCTGAGAGGCCGTGGTCGATATATAAAATTTTTACCTGACGTTTCGTCTCCATCTGCGGGAGACTTCTGAGGTCGTCCGGCTACTGCCAATGAGGCTCCAGATACTCTCGCATTTATAGAGCGCATAGAGGGCACCACCATTCGTCACGTGATACCGACGGAATACCTATCTTTGGAAGGCGACATCATTCTCGATTATAAGTAATCGATTACTCTTAACTGAGAATGATCAGGAAGTTTTAAAGTTGGACAAAATATCTATGTCGACGTTGAGCCAGCAGAATGACAATCGACTACTCTTAATCGAGAATGACGACGCCTTCCAAAGATAGGCATACCGTCGGCATCACGTGACGAATGGTGGTGGCCTCTATGCGCTCTATAAATGCTAGAGTACCTGGAGCCTCAGTGGCAGTAGCCGGACGACCTCATGTCTCCCGCAGATGGAGACAAAACGTCAGGTGAAAATTTTATACATCGACCACGGCCTCTCAGGCCGAAAGTTTCAACTGAAGAAATACTAGAATGTTCAACAGGAAAGGCAGATAACAAAACTGGGACAACAATGTAAGCATAATGAAAGTCTTTATTCAAAAGTAATTACCAGAGGCCTGAGTACAGCTGTCCCACTGTTTCAAGAGCCGAAATGTTTCCTGTTCCCAGAATTCCTGTAGCTGTGACAGGAAGCAGTCCTCCACTGTATTCTTCGGGTCGTCGCCCGAGTTGAAGCGCTTCCATTTGAGACGATTGTTTAGCAGACCAAACACACTGAAGTCGCAGAACCACGTTTTCGGGCTGTAGGGCGGATGCTCAAGCTGCCCTCATTTGAACTTAGCCATTATACTCTAGGTGACCTTGAAGGCGTGTAGACGCGTGTCATCGTGGATCAGAATCACTTCCTCCGTGAGCAGCACAGGTCGTTAGCTCGTGATGAACTTGCTTAGGCGACGGAGCTTCTTACAGTACCTTTCACTGTTAATTGTTTTTTTATGCTCGAGGAATTCGATAAGTAACCTACCACGGACGACGAAAACGACAGAACACGTTGCCCTCTGACGGCACAGCTTTGAATCTTTTTAGGAGGAGGTGACATGCTCACAACCATGCCAGAGACTACATTCCCGTCCCTGGATGTATCACTATATATCCCAAAACGGCATAATATGCAAATTTCAACCGCTTTGGTAGGAACAACATTCTATCTTTTCAAACGAACACTCATTTATGTACTAACAAATCTTTGTTACAATGTTTATAGATAAATAAATATTATATTAATCACCTTCGTGCGAATATTCGATGGAGGTGTCAATTTAAATTAGTGCTGTCTCCGGTAATCGAACCTAAGTCCACCACGCTATTTCTCTTTCATTTCGCACACGAATTTGTGTTTTGCTTTTCAGTTGCCTAGATAAAAAGTTTTGATCATTTTTATCAATTTTCAACTACTTCCGTGACAAATTTTCAAAAATGTAACTACTTTACAGTGAGTTCTTTTCACACGTGACATACAACTCACCTAGTACCTTACATTTAACATATCACTATAAAAGTAGAGAATTTTTTTGCTTTTGTACTTCTGCTCCACTTCTTCTGATAGAAAGTGAAATAACTTTTAAATTACACAATTCAAAATATTTCGGTATTAAACTTTAAACGTAATAGGAATTTTATATTTTAATTCTTAGTACTTAGTCTAATACACAGCACATTTTTGTTGGAGCTAGAACAGTACTTCTAATTCTATCCCATATCACTAACAGTTTTTGAAGATGTCAGGAATTAATTTAAATGGCAATGAACTGTTTCTTCTTTCAATGCCTAGCGATATGATAAGATTCAGAAATTTATTTCTGTTACTGGTATATTATGTTTTTAAAAGATAAACTATTTCCACGATCACTAAATTTAGATTTATTGTGCTCGCGCTATTCGTCCACGAGACTCAGAGGGCCATAGACCCGGGTTCCCAGGTAGATGCCGTGTTTCTTGACTTCCGCAAGGCGTTCGATACAGTTCCCCACAGTCGTTTAATGAACAAAGTAAGAGCATATGGACTATCAGATCAATTGTGTGATTGGATTGAAGAGTTCCTAGATGACAGAACGCAGTATGTCATTCTCAATGGAGAGAAGTCTTCCGAAGTGAGAGTGATTTCAGGTGTGCCGCAGGGAGTGTCATAGGACAGTTGCTATTCACAATATACACAAATGACATTGTGGATGATATCGGAAGTTCACTGAGGCTTTTTGCAGATGATGCTGTGGTGTATCGAGAGGTTATAACAATGGAAAATTGTACTGAAATGCAGGAGAATCTGCAGCGAATTGACGCATGGTGCAGCGAATGGCTATTGAATCTCAATGTAGACAAGTGTAATGTGCTGCGAATACATAGAAAGATAGATCCCTTATCATTTAGCTACAAAATAGCAGGTCAGCAACTGGAAGCAGTTAATTCCATAAATTGTCTGGGAGTACGCATTAGGAGTGATTTAAAATGATATGATCATATAAAGTTGATCGTGGATAAAGCAAATGCCAGACAGATTTATTGGAAGAATCCTAAGGAAATGCAACCCGAAAACAAAGGAAGTAGGTTACAGTCCGCTTGTTCGCCCACTGCTTGAATACTGCTCAGCAGTGTGGGATCCGTACCACATAGGGTTGATAGAAGAGAGAGAGAAGATCCAACGGAGAGCAGCGCGCTTCGTTACAGGATCATTTAGTAATCGCGAAAGCGTTACGGAGATAGATAAACTCCAGTGGAAGACTCTGCAGGAGAGACGCTCAGTGGCCCGGTAAGGGCTTGTGTTAAAGCTTCGAGAACATACCTTCACCGAGGAGTCAAGCAGTATATTGCTCCCTCCTACGTATATCTCGCGAAGCGACCATGAGGATAAAATCAGAGAGAATAGAGCCCACACAGAGGCATACCGACAATCCTTCTTTCCACGTACAATACGAGACGGGAATAGACTGGAGAATCGATAGAGGTACTCAAGGTACCCTCCGCCACACACCGTCAGGGGGCTTGGGGAGTATGGATGTAGATGTACACTCCTGGAAATTGAAATAACAACACCGTGAATTCATTGTCCCAGGAAGGGGAAACTTTATTGACACATTCCTGGGGTCAGATACATCACATCATCACACTGACAGAACCACAGGCACATAGACACAGGCAACAGAGCATGCACAATGTCGGCACTAGTACAGTATATATCCACCTTTCGCAGCAATGTAGGCTGCTATTCTCCCATGGAGACGATCGTAGAGATGCTGGATGTAGTCCTGTGGAACGGCTTGCCATGCCATTTCCACCTGGCGCCTCAGTTGGACCAGCGTTCGTGCTGGACGTGCAGACCGCGTGAGACGACGCTTCATCCAGTCCCAAACATGCTCAATGGGGGACAGATCCGGAGATCTTGCTGGCCAGGGTAGTTGACATACACCTTCTAGAGCACGTTGGGTGGCACGGGATACATGCGGACCTGCATTGTCCTGTTGGAACAGCAAGTTCCCTTGCCGGCCTAGGAATGGTAGAACGATGGGTTCGATGACGGTTTGGATGTACCGTGCACTATTCAGTGTCCCCTCGACGATCACCAGAGGTATACGGCCAATGTAGGAGATCGCTCCCCAAACCATGATGTCGGGTGTTGGCCCTGTGTGCCTCGGTCGTATGCAGTCCTGATTGTGGCGCTCACCTGCACGGCGCCAAACACGCATACGACCATCATTGGCACCAAGGCAGAAGCGACTCTCATCGCTGAAGACGACACGTCTCCATTCGTCCCTCCATTCACGCCTGTCGCGACACCACTGGAGGCGGGCTGCACGATGTTGGGGCGTGAGCGGAAGATGGCCTAACGGTGTGCGGGACCGTAGCCCAGCTTCATGGAGACGGTTGCGAATGGTCCTCGCCGATACCCCAGGAGCAACAGTGATCCCAATTTGCTGGGTAGTGGCGGTGCAGTCCCCTATGGCACTGCGTAGGATCCTACGGTCTTTGCGTGCATCCGTGCGTCGTTGCGTTCCGGTCCCAGGTCGACGGGCACGTGCACCTTCCGCCGACCACTGGCGACAGCATCGATGTACTGTGGAGACCTCACGCCCCATGTGTTGAGCAATTCGGCGGTACGTCCACCCGGCCTCCCGCATGCCCACTATACGCCCTCGCTCAAAGTCCGTCAACTGCACATACGGTTCACGTCCACGCTGTCGCGGCATGCTACCAGTGTTAAAGACTGCGATGGAGCTCCGTACGCCACGGCAAACTGGCTGACACTGACGGCGGCGGTGCACAAATGCTGCGCAGCTAGCGCCATTCGACGGCCAACACTGCGGTTCCTGGTGTGTCCGCTGTGCCGTGCGTGTAATCGTTGCTTGTACAGCCCTCTCACAGTGTCCGGAGCAAGTATGGTGGGTCTGACACACCTGTGTCAATGTGTGTCTTTTTTCCATTTCCTGGAGTGTAGATGATGTTTGGGTTGTGGGGCGCTCAACTACGCTGTTATCAGCGTCCGTGCAAATTACCAACCTTCGTTCAGTCCAAACTCGGTACTTTGTGTTGTCCTCATCCTTTCAACATCATTCATCAAACACCCAGTCATCTCGAGGTTTAGATTAATATCTAGCGTGGGAGGAGGGGCAGCGAGGGAGGGGGCAGCGGAGGGGGGGGGGGGGGGCAGAACGCCCAGGAGCCGAAAAATACAGCGCTTCTGTACAGAAATGTTGAGTATCCGAGCCTGGATACACAAAATTAAAACAGAACGGGGCTACATTGAATACTAGTGAATATTAAGAAATATCTTTAGGAAAAGAGTGTGGTATCAACAGGATGGGTGTCCAGAAAATTGTTCGCTGATGGCTAGAAATGAGTTGCAGAGACAATTCCCAAATCGTTGTATTGGACGCGGAGGAGATGTATCGTGGTCGGCTCGTTCGCCAGACTTGACGCCTCTGTACTTTTTTCTTGTCGGGATTTGTAAAAGACATTCTTTAAATCCAACTATACTTGAAGATATGCGTCAGGGAACTATAAGAGCATGTGCTTCGATAAGTGCCGATGTGATAAGGAATACCACTCAACCCATGATAAGAAGATTGCAGTACTGCACTGATACCAATGGTCATCACTTCGAACGCCTTCTGTAAATGGACGTTCATAAGTGTTTTATGAAATATTATTTTAAATTTTTTTAAGTAGATTTTATTTATTGTACCTTTTGACCTTCGTTGACATTCAAAGACCTGACTGTTACATATCATTGGATTCGCCTCGATAGCCACCATCAGAAAATAAGTACCAAACTACAGCATTCCAATTTAAAAAATAAAGTCATCTTCATACCTCTGACACGACCCCACCTAACAACAAAAAACCAACGTCTTATTATGGCACCCGTAGTCCATGCAACATTTGTCCCACAAACTTTTCAGTTGCTGTCATACTTTCGGAGTTCTTCTAGGTGGCAATAGTTAGTGCCTCGCCCTGTATAATCGAGCTGTATTCAAATCTACACATGACACCGGATTCGGACTAGACATACGGCTACTACTCTTAACCTTCCGTGGTTTGAGAGTTCAACGCCCCACAACCAAATAACGCCTGAATCCTTAATCAAACGTGTGATCACTAATAACTGAAATAATCGCGGGGTGGAAGCTTACAAGGTGCTCCTACAAATCTGTGACTCATTCAGTTCTAGGTACAATCAAAGGAAAGTGTTTTTATGGAATTGATATTTTATTCTATCTTCTTAAAGTCGGCGGCGAAATACAGAAACTGAGGGCATGCTAGAACTAGAACTGAACATCTATTTCCGAGGAAGACTGTCTCTGATAGCGATTCTGCAGGTTTGGCAATCCGTATTCAGTGATATTATTATTATTATTATTATTTAATGGTTGAGGCGTTAAACGACGAGGTCACCAGGGCTCCGCAGACCGTATTAGTCACTAGGAAGCAGGATGACACAGTGTACTCATTTGGATGACATTACACGTGGCCGGATTACTGACGAACGTCCACAGCGATTGAATGGTACCCGAACCGTCATGTAACAACTGTCGAGAAGATTCTGAGAAAGAAGAAACATTCAACGTCGCACGATGGACCAGCACAGCATCTGCCCTCGTTATAGATCTCGCAACACGCTCTGCGACGGAAATTCTCCTGTCAGACTGTGACATCAGCTTGGAGAGACTGCTATAGATACTAGTCGACCAAGCGGATGCTGCTTCTTGCACAAGAGCAATGCGTGGATCAGTGATTGTAATGTCATGTCCACTGTAAGGCGCCCTAGGGAAACTTTAGTGGTATTTTGTTTGCAGATGAACAGAAGTTTAGCCTAAAGACATATTTACATTGTCCAGTCAGCAAGCATGGCCTTGGCTCACGTCACAACGCTATCAGTAATGTGGAACGGGGTCCACACAGCAGTCTATGCCCTTGTCTGAAGAAGGAGACACGGTAAGAACACGTACGCCACTGCGCATGTTTCCTAGGGGCTATATGACGACTGTTCCCTGCAGACTTGACGCAACAGCGTGTTAGTCTTTCTGTTCTCATGCGACATGCAGGATGCGCCTTGTTTCGCAGCGCTAGATTACCTATCACACAGTACAATTTCGCTTGAGGGATCGACATATTTTGCAAAATCATATTATCTAAGTATTTATTTTAATTAACAGGCACATACGGTTAAAGCGCTAAATGTACCTGTCACTTCGGAGAACCCAATTTTCTTTCTACTCACATATGTGCGCCTACTAAGCCGTATTCTCTTACGCCATTTTTCTTGCATACGAGTGCAGGCTTGGCGTAACCTTTTGCTTGGTCTTTAACTTCTGGAAGACTGTTTTTTCTTTGACGGCGCCAGGAAACAACCGCAAAGGCGGTGCATAGCGTGTCCCGTTGAAAACCATTGGAGCAATGGAATCTGCGCTAGACACCCTAAAACTAAGGAACTGGGAGTAATATCGCGCAACAAAATGACAACTCGGTTGCAAACTCAAACTTGTGATCCTCAGACTTTGTCGGAGAAACCGGTGATTTGCTGTTCTCTGATTCTGTATTACCCACTAACATCGAATGAGTGAAGAGGTTTTATCATCCGAATTCTAATCAGTACATGGTTTCTTTCAATATAGATTCTTGAAGTTGCGATTTCTGCCAAAAAAACTCCTATCCCTTATTATCGCATAATTTTTATAACGAAGTCCGACCAGCGGACAGTTTTGCTGTTCGGCTATAAAAGAAATTGATTTAATTCAACCAAGACGTACTTTGTTACGTGTGTGTAGTAATTCTGACCATCAAAGACATACTTATCCATGATCGCGCATGGAGATTTGAATGCCATAAATCTCGAATAAGAGTCGACTGTCCGAAGCATTGCGCCACCTCTCACACCCACAGTCTTGGCAAAGCTTGGGGCACATGGAAACTTATCCAAGCTTTTGATCCGCTATTACAATATATTTGTTGCCTTGAGCCACAAACCGTTTCACATCATGAATAAAATCATTTGTGATGTAAAGGCTTTATAAGGATTTGACGTAACATGCTTTCTGTTATGGGAAAGGAAGCTATGGGCGCTCGTATGTCCATTTAGTGTTTTAAAATTTCATCAATACGAGACATGTTCTCATAAGAATAAAACACGGGTACATATTAACTGTGTTTCTATAGCTACTTATTTCGGAAATGGAAGAGTCGCGATAATGGCCAATACTGTTTTGACTGAACTTTTATAGGAGCTTTAGGATATACTAGAAAAGAATGAGAATTCGATATAGTTATACCGAGAACAAAATCGTTCTGGACTGCTCCATATTACTGAGCTTCTGTGAAGTTTGGAAGGTAGGAGACGAGGTACTGGCGGAATTAAAGCTGCGAGGAAGGGGCGTGAGTCGTGCTTGGGTAGCTCAGTTGGTAGAGCACTTGCCCGCGAAAGGCAAAGGTCCCGAGTTCGAGTCTCGATCCGGCATACAGTTTTAATCTTCCAGGAAGTTTCATATCAGCGCACACTCCGCTGTAGAATGGAAATTTCATTCTAGTGCCAGTTCAGTGTTCGTAAAAATTTTAAAGCTTCAGCTAATGCCTCAAGTGAATATGGCAAATAAGCTGCTGTTGGTGTTAATCTTTTCGCCTCAATTAGTTGACTTAGCGACTTTGCATGAAATCAAGTGCCTCCGCGGAGGTCCCGACATACATGTGTGCCTTTTCTCGGTGTAGTTGGGAGTTTAAGCGACAACGAGCAAGCTCAAGTAGTTGTGGCTTAATCCCGTTAGCGAAGATGAGATAAACTGATTCCACAACCAGATTCCGAAGTATCAGAAGAGTTCCATATCTGATATACACACCTGCACACTAAGTCAAGAGCAGATATGTGCCTGATGATTGTTCTTCGAAATTTACAGTTAAGTGCCGGACTGAACCCAGTCCGGTAACACCTTAAGGACTGATGCAAAGCGTCTACTTACCATCATCATCTGTGAACTCTTTCAACCTTCAACATTTCAAGAATTAATATATGAACAAAATGACTATCCCACCGTGACAGTATCACGGTGACTGCAATTCTCGACATACTGTCTTTTACATCGTTCAAATGAAGCATTTTTCGAAGATCCTGGAATAACACTGTTGCTTAACTATCATGTGATTCAGCTGCAGTACAAAACTGACTTCTAAAACACGGACGCCGACGACAATATTCACCACCTAAAATCCAATAAAGTCGATGAACATTGTACGGTGACGTTAAGGGTTCGTTCAGCTCCACACAAAGAAAGACGAATTCGGTTCGCGAGAATTGGAGATTTCCCTTCGCGGAACGCGAATGGTGTCTAAGTAAAACTATTCAGTATGTACGACTGCGACTTGTTAGCCGGTAGTGTAACAATGTACTATTGTTAGCGATTAGAAAAGAAAGACAACGAAATTTTCTGCCAAAATATAATCTCTTCTTATTGAATAACATTAGGTGTAAGTTATTATTTGACAGACTGATCATCACCAACAGTGGCTAAAGCCCTTATAACAAAGGAGACAGAGGAGATTTTAGATTTAATTATCGTCCATACGTACGTATCGGAGCGTGCTAGTTGCAGCAAGATTAGTAAGAGGTCACTAAGTTCGACAAAGGGCGGCCATTCGATCAATTTTTGGGTAAAACACTGGCATGCACTACTAATCTCCAGTCGTAAAATTCGCTTGATAGCGACAACCTGGTTGCTAGACGAAGCACCATCAGATTACAACTCCAAATCTCATGATCTTTTAAACTATTAGAGTAAAAAATAAAAGAAAAGTCGTTAATGGCAAGCAGAAATTCCTAATACTGAAATTCTTTATTGGTGTTAGAAGTGTTGTGGCCTAGATATCACAGACGTTGTGCTCCTGCAGCAGATACGTAGGTAAGTCGTTCGAAGAGAATTCAGCTAGGGTTCACACACCCCACATGCGCTAAATAGAAGCCTAAACATTCTCATCAAAGCGTGACCATGGTACTCAGACTTTTTACACTGAGGCACCAAAGAAACTGGTATAGGCATGCGTAATCAATTACAGAGATTTGTAAACAGATAGAATACGGCGCTGCGGTCGGCAACGCCGGTATAAGACAACTAGTGTCTGGCGCAGTTGTTAGATCGGTTACTGCTGTTACATTGCCAAGGTTACCAAGATTTAAGGGAGTTTGAACGTGGTGTTACATCGGCGCACAAGCTATGGGACACAGCATCTCCGAGATAGCGATGAAGTGGGGATTTTCCCATACGACGATTTCAAGAGTGTCCCCGGAATATCCGAAATGGCCAGTAAAACATCAAATCTTCGACATCGCTGCGGCCGGAAAAAGATCCTGCAATAATGAGACCAACGACAACTGAAGAGAATCGTTCAACATGACAGAAGTGCAACCCTTCCTCAAATTACTGCAAATTTCAATGCTGGGCCATCAAGAAGCGTCAGCTTGCGAACCATTCAACGAAACATCATCGATATGCGCTTTCGGAGCCGAAGGTCCACTCGTATACCCTTGAAGACTGCACGACACAAATCTTTACGCCTCGGCTGTGCCCGTCAAAATCGGCATTGGACTGTTGGTGACTGGAAACATCTTGCCTGGCCGGACGACATTCGTTTCGAATTGTTTTGAGCGGATGGACGTGTAAGGGTATGGAGACAACCTCATGAGTCCATGGAACCTACATGTCAGCAGAGGGCTGTTCAAGCTAATGGAGGCTCTGTAATGGTACGGGACGTGTGCAGATGGGGTGATATGGGACCCCTGATGCGTCTAGATACAACTGACAGCTGACAATTTCGTAAGCATCCTGTCTGATCACCTGCATCCATTCATGTCCATCGTGCATTCCGAGGAACTTCGACAATTCCAGCAGAACAATGTGACACCACACACATTCCGAATTGTTGCAGAGTGGCTCCAGGAACACACTTCCGAGTTTAAACACTTCCGCTGGCCTCCTAACTCATCAGACATGAACATTATTGAGCGTATCTGAGATGCCTTGCTACGTGCTGTTAAGAAGAGACCTATACCCCTCGTACTTTTACGGATTTGTGGACAGTCCTGCAGGATTCATGGCTTCAGTTCCCTCCAACACTACTTCAGACATTAGTCGAGTCCATGCCACGTCGTGTTGCGGCACTTCTGCGTGTTCCCGGGGACCCTACACGACATTAGGAAGGTGTACCAGTTTCTCTGGCTCTGCAGTGTAGTTTACAGTGACGAAGTTATTGAAGACTGCACTTTCCATGGCGATTTCTTTAATTTCCTGAAAAGCTACAGTTAGTCCATGAGATAATAATCTAGCTGATAGTTTAGTTATTTCGATTCATAGCGTTTTTATGTATAACAGCACAAATTTCAAATACGTCACCTGGTCATCCCAGTGATGTGGTCCGATCGTTAAAACTCCGGTGGCATAGTCGGGAAAAATGAAGTTAAAATCTCCGTCTGGCCATCTTTATTTAGATTTTCAGTGTTTTCCTAAAATCACTTTGGGACGAACGCATGGACATCTCGTCAAGCAATGCCACATCCTACCTCCTTCCCCCATCCTTATCCAGTCGGGTTATCTGCTTCGTCCCAATAATCTCGACATTTAAGATATGTTGAACTAACGGTCATTCTTGTCCTTCGAAGATGCCACTGCCATGCAATGATAAAAATTACCGTGCCCTTGATAACACTAATCTGCTTTCAGCATTCGGTTATTCAGTATTTGTCTAGTAGAAACAGAAACTTCTACTTCTGTCTGATGGCTGTCCACAGACTGTAGCGTTTTGGTCTGAGTTACTTGAAGAAAAACAGGATGCGATGGCATTGCGTGTTACTTGTTGCGGCCTCGAGAGAAACTACAATTCATTAATTACTTCGCTCTGAGGAACTGTGTTTAAAAGCGATCTGCAGACTGCTCGCAGGTCCAAGGAATGTTGTTTCTTTCATTACAAACTTCTGTTGATCACGTTCACTTCATGTATTGTGATCAAAAGCGTGTGTAGTTCTACATACTAGCCCAACCCTTGCAAAATAACATTTTTATTTTTAATTTATGGCGCGGTTTTTGGGACATAACATTGTTTTGCTAAGGCCGACTTACGCGTATGTGTTTTAATTAGCTACAACAAAATCAGAAAAAAGGTTACTTACGCTAAAAACGGTTGTGTATATAGAGGTTTAACAAATACACCTAGTATAAATACCGTGGTGAAAACAGGTAATATTCTTAGTTTATTTTCAGACTGATTTCAAAGGTTAACATATCTCTGGGAGTATTCTGAACTGTGTGTCTTCAATCGTTATGCTGATGTGCTGATCCAACGTCATCTTTGACTCCATATATGGACACGAGTGCAAAGTTTCGCTGCCCTCAGTTTACGATCGTGATACCTGTCGTATATCTATCACGCGCCTGTCTTATATCTATCACGGACATCTAAGAAAAATAATGAAACAGCACGTAATACAAGAAAAGACAACAATTTAATATCCAAGCCTATGATTCCGCCGGAAATATTTACACATTAATTGTTCTGTCACATGCGACCAAATACAACTAGTAGTAGGGAAGACAGATATCAAGATTCATTGGAAGCACTTAAACACTTCGAAATGTGTTCACCACAATTTATTTATTCCAATATATCTTCAGCGCTTCGACGTAACGCCATTTTCAAAGGCTATAAAAGCACAGACAAAACTGGTGTCAGTAGAAATAGAAGTGATGTCACATTTTCGGTAGCCGGCTCATTTTTTAAGAGCAAGAACTCCCAGACATGCTCCGCCAACTTAAATAGCAGACGCTATACAAGAAATGCTTCGTGCATCACTGTGAGAGTTACTTTTAAATATTCCGAGAGCGCACATTCTAATAAAAGCCGAGCAACGTATGTTACTTACTTCCTCATACGTATGTCTACCGACAGTTACTTCGGTACAGGTGAAGTCAATCCTGAAAGTGTGAAAAATCAGAAAACACAGTCACACGGTTGAACTATCTCCGTGCTCAATATTTTGCATAAAGTATGATGCGCGACAAACAGAGCCAAGAGTTGCGTTAGAGCCCTTAAACGGATATTCACTGATCTACACAACATTAGTAACTTAGTATGTTTTCGAGAATGAATAAATAAATGTGTACAAAAACTGCGAGAGACAAGAGCGCAAGTGTCATCGAAGTTCTTTTATTGTTAACACTCTTGTTAGTTAAATACAAATAGGAGATGTAGTAATTAGCCCAATTCCTGAGCAATAGAAATATTTAACGTGGAAGAATAGCTCTGTACTTTTCAATACTGTAGAAGGTGTTTACGAACAGTAGACGGTCTTCTTTCATCTATGAAGGTAGTATTGGTTAAGTTCCAGTTTGAGTGATGATTTCATAGAAAGGAAAGACGGAGATTGAGCATTTTGCGTGCGTCTCAGTTACATAGTGTAGCCATTGCTAGTGGTAGGTGATTTCATCTTTCAAAGCGGTAATGTCCTCACAGCTAGAAATATTCATTTTTTTGTTCGATAAGGATAAACGCTGAAGCAATGAATTAAAATTTGTGCCACAGCTGCGACTTGAGCCCAGGTCTCCTGCTTACTAGGCAGATGTGTTAACAACTACATCACCATAGAGCACTGTGGCAAGCACAGCTACACCGACTACCCTAGTCTATGCCCTCCCTGCCACAATCTTCAATTCACACCTTCAATCTACAGGGTGACACAGAATAATAGGATGTTTGAAATGAGTAGTGGCAGCCATAGGCAGGTGGCAGCACTGCGGGTTCGTGACAGCGAGTAAACGTCCGCCATTTCAGTAATCATGAATCAGTGGAACAAACAACAGTGTGCTTTAGCCATAATTTTTTTTTTATAAAAGCAATGATAGTTTGGTAGCGGCGCACAGTGAGTTTCGACGTTTTTTATA
This sequence comes from Schistocerca gregaria, assembly GCF_023897955.1. Lineage (NCBI taxonomy): Eukaryota > Metazoa > Arthropoda > Insecta > Orthoptera > Acrididae > Schistocerca > Schistocerca gregaria. Next base: position 520,763,658 of record NC_064921.1, on the reverse strand, counting down.
ATTTAGGACGTCATGATGCCGTTCCGTCGAAACAAGCGATAAAATGTTGGATTAATAACTTTGAAGAGATTGGATCTGCCCTCAAGAGGAAACTAACAGAAGTGTGCGTTCTCCGGCGAGCATTGATGTACGCGAGTCAATCTTACGGAGCACACAGCGTTCAATCCGTAATCAAGCAGCAGTGGTTGGAATGTCCCGGGAGAGTGTAGAATTTTTCCATCTTGATTTACAAATCCAGACTGAAGCGCCTAGAACCGCTTGGCCACTCTGGCCGGCTCGACGAATTTCTAAACAACTTTTGATGTCAGATGAGGCACATTTTCATCTCACAGGTTATGTGAATAAACAGAACTACAGTTACTGGGCAAACACAAATCCTAATGACGTTCGTGAGCGCCCTTTACACGCTAGTAAAGTGACAGTATCGTGTGGTGTTTCATTACATGGGATTATCGGCCCGTATTTTTTCGCAAATGAACAGGGAAACACAATAACTGTCGATGTCGATCGTTACGTGGAGCTGTTACAAACTTTTGTTACACTTGCACTGAACAACTTTCCAAACGTTCAAGAAGCCTGGTTTCAACAGGACGGAGCGACATCACAAACTGCACGGCAATCAATGGCATATGTACGAGAATTGTTTGGCAACCGTGATCTCACGATTCGGTAATATTCCCTGGCCCCCTCGATCGCCACATTTATCCGTTTGTGACTTTTTCCTGTGGGGCTATCTCAAAGAGCAAAGTCTACACGACTCGACTAAGAATCCTGGACGGGTTAAAACAGAGAATTCAGGATGCTGTTCATAGTATCCCAGCTGAGATGTTGCAGCGGTCAGTGAGACATCCCATCAGCAGATTTCACGAATGTATTCGTACAGGAGGCCGCAATATAAGGGACGTAATTAAAAAATGATAAATGCCATCAATGTTTCGTAAATGGTAAAGTTTTAAGGTATCAATTACTATGAATGCAATTTCTTTCCGTCATCGCTTCTAGTTTTATTGGATGTGGAAATGTTCTCGTTTTTCTGTGTCACCCTGTATTATTCCCTTTTTAAATCGTCGGCATTGCTAAGGCTCTCCGACATTGGAATAGCGCCCCAGCCTTGTACGTAATGGGGAAATCCTGCCTGAACCCCAGGAGAAGGTGACCTATTGATCTAATGGATTTACCTTTTCCTGGAGACGTGTGAGTCTCAACTTTATCTTCGATAAGGATAAAAGCTGAAGCTTCACGAATTCCTCCCCTGTTCCAACCTCTTCATCTCAGAGTAGCAATTGCAACCTACGTCTCCAATTATTTGCAGGCTGCATTATAATCTCTGTCTTTCTCTAAAGTTTTTGCCCTCTACAGCTCCCTCTAGTACCATGGAACTCATTCCCTCACGTCTTAACAGATGTCCTATCATCCTATCCCTTCTCCTTATCAGTGTGTTCCACATATTCCTTTTCTCTCCGATTCTGCGCAGAGCCTCCTCATTCCTTACCTTATCAGTCCACCTTATTGAAGAAAAAGTTGAGACGAAGTCCATGAGATCAACAAATCACCTACACTCGAGGTACAGGCAGGATATCCACGCTACACACAATGCGGTGGCGCTATTCCGGTGTCGGAGAGCCTTGTCAAGACTGACGATTTAAGAAGGGGAAAACGGGCTGAAGGTGTGAAATGAAGTTTGTGTTAAGAAGGGCATTGGAGAAGAATAGTCCGTGCACTGTAGTAGCCTTTATTCTCCAGTGGTGTAGTGGTTAACACAGTGTCAAGGCCATTTTGGAACATTACGCAGCCTTAAGTACCGGTGGCAGGTATTGACTCAGCAATGAAGCATATTTAAACTTCTTATGCAGAACATAACTCCGCTGCGAATGCTGTGGGCATCACAGAGTGTCAACCTGTGAACTACGTGGCGAGATAGCTGGTGGGTGGTAGCGCGTTGCTTTCGATCTGGATGTATCCATTTAACCACAGGGCGCAAGAATTTGCCATTCATAATTATCAGATGGTGCGCTAGTGACGTTAGTGAATCATATTATGCATGCGCCCTGTCGTATTGCGAGAAAATTATCAAATACACGATCCATGCGAAGAGTGACACGTATGGGCATCGTTAGAGATCCATAACTTTCGCCTACAACTGTCAGTACATTTGAAAGATCAGGGATGCAATGTAAAGAGAAATTTTAAAAGTAACACCTTCACTGCAAAAAAGGAAATAAATGTCATGTTGCTCTCAGAGGGGTGTTTGTCAATTTGATGCTGCATCGGCAGTTTGCGCGTCATTATCGCTGTTTATTTATTCAAGCAGCTTCTCATCAGACCATTTAAGGCCAAGTTACGCTCGTTCCAGATGTCCGCACAATGGAAAAATCTTAGGTGGTAACCGGGAATCTATAAATCTGCTTCAGTAGGTAGCTATCAACGAGGTGTAAAACCTGTTTATTGGTCAGTTTGTCTACTATCGTGTCAGCTGCAAAATACAGATGTATGCCAGAACAAGAGTAATAAACCGCGAAACGTCATGTATAATTTGTAAAGATCACTGCCTTTCAGTTTTTGAACAGTAATTAATAAATTCATTAGTTTGCAAATTCCGCACCTGTCAGGAACAGAGAACAGTAATGAATTACTATATATCAGTATCAACTTATTAGGTAATAATACGCTGGAAATATTAAATAGCTCTTATTGAAAGACCTTCCAACAATCTGAAACAACACCATTTTTGTCGTGTTGCCCGCTTCGCCTGCTATATAGGCATTTTATTCTACTATTCCTACATATTAGAAACAACTCAAGAATTGGTGAGGCATCAAAGGCAGCTGAGCAGTGGGGCTGTTTGACTGGACCATACTTAAACGGTTCATGCAAGAACATTCTCATATCGAGCAATAGTCAATAACCGAGAGTCATTACAAAAGTTTTGAGAAAGTAATACACATACCAAATTTTTTGAAAAATACATAGTTATTTCCTCTCAAACTACTACTCTCAAATCGTTTAGTAAAGACTCCTCGCCATGTATTAGTGGTAAGGCTTATCAAGGACAAAATCATGCAGATGGTAGAGAACCCTGAAATAAAAACTTTGAGATTAGGAGCTAGCGGCCGCAAAAGGATATTTCATTTTTTATAGACAGAAACAACTTACACAGTGTGAAAAGTACTTAACTTCAGAGCGACAGTAGCAAAATTGATGGACAGGTGTCATTTTTCCGTTTTCCGTCATTCCTTATTTGCTTAAAAAACAATCTGCCATTCATTTGGTTACAAAGACGAAATATACGTCCATTGTGGACAGTTATTGATGAAACTTCTCCCAATAGGCCCAACGCAGTCTCCTCAAATTTTACCACGCAAACAATAATTTGTAGAGTTCCTCGGCCAGATCTCACTGTTCTGAAGAGCGGGGGTTGACTCCAGTTTCTATCCGCGCGATAAACTACTCTTAATTAGGATAACGCCTGAAGCGAAACTTCACTCTGTATATCCATTATAACAAAGTAAGACAAGGCAACGTGCTCTGCGGAATGCTTTCGTTTACAGTTCATTTCAAAACAGTGTTATGTGGAAATGAATATACTGGAATACCGTACTTTTACTAAAGTCCTTATTTAGATGGATTATCACTAACAAATTCATTCCAAGATGGCAATGGTTTATAAGGACTCTCTTCCTTCAGCAGTTAAGAAATAGGCGTTGAATTCAAACGAGAACCGCCTTCTATTAACGATAATCCAGATGAAAGACATTCCAAATGGGCATCACAGATGAAAATACCCAGGAAGTGAACAATACAGCGTGGATGACCGCCTATAAAACGTGTATGAAGCAGCTGAAGCAATGCACCTATTAGAAGTAAGAATACCCTACATACCCCACGATGAATTAATTGAGTTGATGTCATCTGGTGAAAAGGTTTTCTGAGTTGCGTATTAGGTTGGTTTTATTCATTACCCTGTAATGATATAACGGTAATTAGCACATACTACTAAATTCCATTAAACCAAACAAACATATGAAAAAATTATAGGTGCAAAGGACTGGATCACAAAAGACAATAAAACACCTTTCATCAGCGCAATGTATTTATGTATAAAAGTCTCTTGGTAATGGAAAAACTGAGGGATTTTAAGTACCGGGTGGCGCGCATCTAGTGGTCGTGCGGTAGCGTTCTCGCTTCCCACGCCCGGGTTCCCGGGTTCGACTCCCGGCGGGGTCAGGGATTTTTTTCTGCCTCGTGATGGATGGGTGTTGTGTGATGTGCTTAGGTTAGTTAGGTTGAAGTAGTTCTAAGTTCTAGGGGACTGATGACCATAGATGTTAAGTCCCATAGTGCTCAGAGCCATTTGAACCATTTTTAAGTACCGGGTGTTTACTATTGCAGTGTAAGTACTCACGGAGGTGCAGCGTAGGCTGTGATTATTGTATAAGCACCGAAACTTGGTAGATATGGTAATGTGTTAATGCGGTACCGACCCTGCCAGAAAAAAATTAAAGGTGCGTCCACACGACGCCTTTTGTGTGTTTAACTTAGCGCATGTGCATGTGCATAAATTTGCAGCAGCGCAACTACGCATGCACATTTTTAATTTCCTGGAAATGGAGGCCGTGCGTAAAAAACACTGACATTCCACTTCGGTGGGAATCTTTGCGCTCTTTAGCAGGCGATATGTAGTTGGGGCTCACGTGTGTTTAATTGGATGGTGTGTTGAAGTTATGCTCTGAAGCGATTTATGTGCAATAATGTTTGTTGACTCCAAAGGACGCAAGCTGACTTTTACACATAAGGAAAAACGGTTATGTAATGTCGCTTCTGAAGATTATATGAAAGAAAACTCGAGATGTGTTGTCCTAAATAAGAAGTTTACGACCATATTTCTGAATGGAATATGATACCCTAAGTTTCGAAGTAGGAAAACTGAGAAGTCACAAATTTATGAAAAGTGTATATGAAAACTGTGGACGAATACTCATGCTATGGTGACTTAAAAGCACAACTACTGAGGAGCCTGACATCTCAACAAAAGAAGTGATGAGCTTTGCGTAGCTCCTCAACAAATTACTAAAAACAGAAATGAAGTATACTGATGGTGCAAAACATACAAAACTGAAAAACACTATCTCCATCCTCGTGGATTCTGACGTTTAAGAAATTTCTTAATTTCTTGAGTCCGAGAACGTTAATCTACATATATTTCAGGATTAAAGTATTAACAAATAAAATGCAAATGACGCATTAAAGTTAATTAATCGTTGCATAACTATTAAGAACCTCTCTCGAGTATTTCTCAAATTTATGAATAATCACTGAAATGTTTTGTTTTTAAATGAATAAAATAATTCATATATGTATTTAAGTAGCCAGTTATTAGCTAACGAAATATTTTTGCCAGCCTTATCGCTGCAATTTCCCAAGCAGGGTATCTAAAATCTGACCACCTCCTGTAACTTGCAGACAAAACGTCGTCATCGTTCTCTATTTCTCGTATCACTGTTATTTACATGGGCCTACTTCATTACATCCAGTCACTTCTGCGTTTTTCTCTGTCACCTTTTCATAACAATAAACTCAACACACGCTCCCAAGCAAAGGAAGGGATTCATAGCAGACAGTTTGTGCAATGAGGCACGTGTGGACACGAGTACATGCTTTCTTTCCACAGACTTTTGTACATGCCCTTTTATTCGCGTTCGTCTGCGATTGCGCATGACGAAACAGACATCGTCTGGACATACCTTAATTCCAATTTTGGCCACCGTGCTTATCTGGCGCTGTACAACGTCTCCTCGTCGTCTTCGGTGTTCAAATTGAACGAATTGTGTAAACTGGTGGTTTATAATAAAATCAACATTCTGTCTATCTCACTTATTTGTCCTTTTCTGATCGATCTTAATCGATTACACATGGAAATCGCCAACGGTTTGCACCCTATGGGCTCAAATGTCCCTAGAAAACAAAATTGCGCAGAATGGGTGAAAAAATGAATTTTCGAAAGGCGATATTCCTATCATATGGGCCTGAATCAGAGAATCGTGAAGGGTCGATATGCTACGAAGAGGGCGTTTTTATCCTTTTTAAAGTACAGTAACCGGTGACATCTGATCTGATGGACAAAACACAGATACAAAAATGAGCATAGTACAAGCAACTTTTCACTGTCACTCACAAGAGTGTTGGTCTATAGATACAATTCAACCCCCCATCTTCCTCCCCCCCCCCCCCCATCCTTATCCTCGCCGCCTTTCCGCTTTTTTCAAGGCGAACACCTTTCTAAGTTCTTTTCTCTAACTACCTCAAATTTTCCAGTTTAGTTTTTATTTAAAATTGGTGCACAGTTAAAATACCTTCTACAAGTATTTCAGCCCACTCCTCGTACGCCCTGTATTTCCCATTCTTGTCTAACGTTCTCGGACTGGTGCCCATAAACAAGATCTTTCGCGGTACAATTATATAAGTTTTTCGATGCAGCCATAGATCTCCTCCTTCGCCGTACTCGAAACAAACGAAACTTGCTGCCTTGTGAAAACCACAGAAAACTCCGGACTTTCTTAACATGACCGCTAGCAGAATTCTGCTAGTGTGCCCCACCTGGGAGTGCGCCCAACTGAGGACGCGGTATTTCCTGTTCGGAGAACTGAAGATTGTGTCTCTACTAACGCACAGGCGGCACCTGCTGGTTATGCAGAATCCGTTGCTAAAATCTGATTATGTGGGGTATTTCGCAGACCCAGAACCGCGTTCTATAGATGAAATCTGTACATTGTAAGTTGCTGAAAAATGCAATAAATTAAAATAGGATTTTGTCGGAAAGCAAACGTTGCTTTAAATACGGGCCTGGAGGTTCTGAAGTGCGTAGTGCGTGTCTGGAAATCCAACTGACGTGGGATCGAATCCCCGTCGGAACAGTGAATACTGAATTCTGCCTTTAACCAAACTTTCGTCTCCAAGTGGTATGAATTTTAGCAAGGAACGACTCGTGGTTCGGATTTCACATTAAACCGTACGTTTGCTTTCCCCGGTGGGATTACTGGGGTCGGTTAGGGACAAGCAAGTCACTAAAGTGGCATCCAATTGAAAGACTTGCGCCAGGTCGTTAAGCCACACGGGATGATAATCATCATTTCAGGGTATAATTTTATGTGCATACTGTGGATTCATGTGTCACGGTCATCGGCGATAAGACGGCACTCACGAGGCTTGTCTGTATCCCTTCTACTTTTCTCTCTAGACAGTAACTGAGTTTACAGGTGAACAGTAACTGGAACATTTATTCTATGGCACAACCAAGTTCCACCGACGAATGCGGGTTCCTGTTAAACAACTGCAGCCATTTGAACGGGGTAACACTTCGGGCTTTGGGAAAGCCAGATGGACGCATCAACGGATTGCTGCACATGTTGGGCACACTGTATCGGTGGTGTGTCTCCGCTTTCAACAGTGGTTGCAGAACATTTCCACACCTGTAGACCAGTTTCTGGACGACCGCATAGCAACCAAGCACGGTAAGATGTGCGCATTTCTAGAGCAGCGTTAGCCGACGAAACATCATCTGGGGAAGAAATTCGGGAATATGTTGTACCCACTGTGTCACCGAGCACCATCGGAAACAGTCTGCTTGCAGCAGGGGTAAAATCATGTGCGCTTCTGCCCAGGCAGCCACCGACACCTCGGCACCACCAAGCACGGCTATGGTGTTGTGAAGGAGTCGTCTGGGGGTGCAGAGTGGCGCTCTGTCGTCTTCAGTGATGAACGCACGTTCTCTCTGTGATGGACGTACACGTGTACAGCATGGAGCTGGTGGATGCCCTCTTCCGTAGCACACGCATCCACGACATATGTCCCACCCCAGGGATCAGGATGTAGGGCCCCATTAGTTACAACGAGCGGTCACACTTGGTGTTTCTTCAGAGTAAACTAACCAGTGGCCGCTACATGGTACAGGCAGTTAACCCCTTGCTACTGCCATTTTTTCGACGGTAACATGATGTGCTTCTTTACCCACATACGGGTGCTGCTACGCAACGTGTTTTTCGTGGTGTACAATAACTACCCTAGCTGGCAAGAGCGCCAGACCTCCCGCCAGCTGAACATTGTTTTTACGTGGTGAAGTGGGAACTCACAAGTGCTTCAGAGCCTGCAAGATTCATTGCCCAGTTGCAAAAAGGATGCAAGATGCGCAGGACAATCTATAGCAGGATATGATCGTTTGCATGCGAGAATAAATCTGCATTGTTCCCTCAGGGGTGAAATGTCTACTGATCCGATTGTTTTGGCACCCCTTAGTGTAACATGTGTGTTTCATTCGACCAGAATTTGTTGCCATATACGCCTACAGTGGTGAATTACCTGTCACATCATTTGCTGATAGAATAATGTTGTCCTTGTGGTGTTGCATTTTTTCGGCCGTGTATTATTATTTACCAGCTTCCACCAATTTGTTTTACAATAATGTGCCTCTTAAGAAAACAAACAAACGCTCAATCCCAGGAAATCGAATTTTTTAATGGTTTTCCATTATATGAAGTAGTAGACCTGAAAGTCATCCATCTCCGAAATCTGGCTCATTGAAATTTTGTAAATCAGCGCTGTAATATCGTAGTGGGTACTATCGCAGCTGCTGTGTCTTCCCAGAAGCGCAACTGAGACGTGGAGCGGCTTACGTGGCACCCAGCCGCGCGTGGGCACGGCGGCAAGCTGATGGATGAGGCCGTGGCCGATGCACACGGGGCAAACAGGAGGCTGAAAGCTGCCACCGGAAATTGGCGCCTCCTTGTCAATATATACAGTCCTAAGCGCAGTACTCCAATTACCCGCATTACTGCTCATAACACTTACTGAACGGCTGAAGCAATCTCACGTCGAAGTTCAATCAATGACCCTTCTTCTAGCTGCCGCATACCTCTTCCCGTTTCTTTAGAGCCTAATAAACTGCTATTGATAATGTGACGGTGGAGTCTTTTTTCCTAACGAAACAAACAGAGTACACTACACAGAACTCAGACATCGTCACCTGAATAGGACTTCGTAAGTCAGTGCAGAGAGTGTACTGTTTATGGGGGTCAATACGCCATTTTAATGGTGGTGGCGGTGGTGTTGGTAGACGCGGCTTTATTCACATAGCCGGCCGGAGTGGCCGAGAGGTTGTAGGCGCTACAGTCTGGAACCGCGCGACAGCTACGGTCGCATGTTCGAATCCTGCCTCGGGCATGGATGTGTGTGATGTCCTTAGGTTAGTTATGTGGAAGTAGTTCTAAGTTCTAGGGGACTGATGACCTCAGATGTTAAGTACCATAGTGCTCAGAGCCATTTGTACTCACATACGTATCGTTAAAAACATCGCTTTAGACGTACTTAATCGGCATTGTCCAGCTTAATGGTCTGTCCTATTCGTTACAAAGAGTAAGTTATTTGTTGCTTTGGTTACTGGCCGCCATGAACAATGTGCCTGATTAACAGTTACCAAAAGTGTTCAAATGTGTGAGAATGCCTGAAGGACCAAACACCCTCGGCAGCTCCTGCTATCCGTTACCGCAGATCCACAGTTATATTTTCTGCATTCGAGCTGTAGATGTGTTCCTTCGAAGCCATCAGTCAAGGCTTGTACAGAGTGAGGCAGCGAACACGTGCACACCTATATATGTTCAGAAGGAGTAAATACACTTCCTGAGAAAAGAAGTGCCAGAAGAGCACAAGGAAACGAAATGAAACTTCCCGGGTTGAGAGGGTATGTGGTGTTATTTCACTGATTACAAAATCCAGTTACATTTACAAAGAACTTAGCAGTATGAGCGCACTTATCAGTATAATGCTACATAACTCTATTCTGTATGCATGCACTGATTCGACTGGGAAGGGTGTCAAAGTAGTTATACCCTCTCCAGAGACAAGCTGGCCCACAACTATTGTAACTTGGCCTTGATATCCTGGATACTGACACTGAACAGCGTTGAGTACAGCCTGGTCTCCGACACGTTCTATCTTGCTGGCCACAGGAGTACCTCAACATGACGCAAACGGTTCATAGACACACATCCACACGTGGACCTCTTGAAAGATGGCATCATGATACTGTCGCACAACAGGTTACACAGGAGGATGCGGGATGTCAGAGACGTACCGTTGTGCCGACGAATTCCTTCAATCACTACCAGTCGTTACCTGAAGTCACATCCAATGTCTCCCCACACAATAATGCCAGGAGTAACCCACCAAAACCTCTTCTCAGGTCGCCGCCATAATTGCCGACGAAGATCATCCGCGAACTGCAAAGCCGCGAATCATCGCTGATCACAATGCTTCCCGGCCACGCCACAAATCCTAACACAGCCGTTTGTACTGTGATATTCACTAGTCCGGCAGTCGTCACCCTCCTATCGATAGTGTGGTATGACACATTATCGTAGACAGTCTATTACTTGTTCTCGGATGGCAGGCGCAGATATGGAGGGGTTACGATGTGCTTGGTGCTCAATACGGCGATCCTCCCTTGTAGTGGCCACATGTGGTCGACCGGAACCTTAGTACTCAGCGTCTCCATGTTTCTCACTGTGATCACTAAAATCTCTCTCACTATTCACGCACGTTTTATACCGTACCAAGGTTGATAACAACACTCAAAACGCAGAATGATAATGTACTTCGGTCATCGTTCAACCTGTCACAGAGAACTGCAACTCCGATAGTGTGTCCGTGTACGAAGTTACACTGACATACCACCAGGTCTCATGGGTGCTTCATTTTTTTTCAGGCTTAATTTGTGGAGGGGTTGTATTTTTCGTTCGTGTGTTTACTGTCACACCAAGTGCTCAAAAATTTAACGGTGAGCATTAGTACATGCTGTCAAAAGATTCCATACAGGTGATACAGCACCCTGAATTTCATCTCGACTGCAGCGCAGGCCCACGTTTGACAGTTTTTATTTTTTTTTAATCAATGACAGATTTAATAAAGAAAAACACAAGCTAGCTACCAAAAGTCACGGCTATACCTAATACAAAATAAATTTCTTTTATCAGAAAACGAATTACAGTGCTTCCATCGCACACGTCTTGGTCGTGCGGTAGCGTTCTCACTTCCCACGGCCGGGTTCGATTCCCAGCGGGGTCAGGGATTTTCTCTGCCTCGTGCTGACTGGGTGTTGTGTGCTGTCCTTAGGTTAGTTAGGTTTAAGTAATTCTAAGTTCTAGGGGACTGATGACCATAGATGTTAAGCCCCATAGTGCTCAGAGCCATCGCACACGTCTGATTGTAATAAGATGATCTAGTGTAGTCTCCAGTTTGTTGGTACCCTCTCATACAAAAAAATAAAAAAATTCAATATAAATATTAGTTTTGTATACAAAATAAAACATCATTCCAGATGCTAAACAAAGCCAAATTAAGTCTACAGTAGCAGGCCATTTGCCTGAAACTAGACACGCGGTTATGTACACTTAAAACGGTTGAAGATCGTGCACGAAAAAAACAAACAACCTAATACATTTACAAATTTCCATGCACAAAATTGTGCAACCACATCATCTACTTAAGGAGAAAAAGAGATAGAACAAACCGGAATTCTTAACGCTTTCAAGAAACTGGCTTAAATTATCCCACACGTTGTAAGCTGCTCTTTGATCGTATAATTTCCCGTAGTACTATAGTAAGAAAACAACAGTTTTGGACCAAACGAAAGGGTCTTCGCTAGCCGCTGTGGCCGAGCGGTCCTGGGCGCTTCAGTCCGGAACTGCGCTGCTCCTACGGTCGCAGGTGCGAATCCTGCCCCGGGCGTCGATGTGTGTGATGTCCTTAGGTTAGGTAGGTTTAAGTAGTTCTAAGTCTAGGTTACTGATGACCTCAGATGTTAAGTCCGGGTACTTAGAACCATCTGAACCGCTTTTTGAAAGCATGTTGTTCCTGCCGTGTGCACACAGCAGACGAGAATATAAAAACAGCTGCACATGTTAACATAACGGGCATCTGACAGCCTGATATGCTCTCCGAATACAGAACTAAATAAACTCGTACTTTGATAATATTTCAAATGACAATGCTAAGGTGGTATTTATCATAATTATGTATTTTATGCGGGTGATTTATATAAATCGGAAATTATGATGCAACGGGTAAGTAGTAACTGCCTTTATGACGTTACACTATTTCTGATCGAGTTTATTGTCTTTTTTGCGGGTAACTTCTACCATTTCTTGTAAGCAGCCATCGTGCAAGACATCCCTCAACCAATGTGGTCCAGAAGTTTAGTTAACTCGCGGTTGAGGATGAAGATATATGCCAACTGCCAATGCATCAAGCAATGCTCCTGTACGCTTACTGTGGTAGCTATGTAACTTGCTGAACAAGACTTATCCTCAAAACACAACAAAGTAGTCAACGTATTACACCAATAGACCGTGACGACTACAAAGCAAAGAAACGCTGAATCGTTCTACCTTAAAGACAAACCATCCTCTAGCTGCAAAAAAAATTATATTTTGAAAACTTGACTATACAGTTGTAACTCCCAGCTCAGTCAACACAACAGGCCGGAAACGCTCTCTTCATTGACATAGCTGGCTCAGATAACGAAAACATGCAAAACTCACAATACTACGGGAAAAAACAGGAAATGTACTAACTTGACATTTCAAACAATTTTGTACAATAAAACATTGTCCGTAGCAGTGCAAGCAGTATCGTTATCCTTTATTTGTTGTGCGACTGGCGAATTTCGACTCTGTCATTTTCCTGCACTTATTCATAAGCAGTACACTTTGTGCCTTACGTGTTGTAACATACGATCGGAAAAAACCCATATGTTCATCTATACGTGGAATAATACATCTGTATTGCAGCCTGAGAACGAAATCATCGTACTAGAAGCACGTAACCATTCCAGTTCTTGTGGAAACCACAAGACATTCTGACTTCGAGTACGTTTCCGATCTCAGACTGCAATAAAGATGTTATTCCACGTATGGATGAACATATGGGATTGTTTTCTTCGATCGTACGTCACAACACAAAGGGAATATACAGTACTGCTTAGTCATAAGGGCTAGAAAACGACAGAGTCGAAGTTTGCCAGTCGCACAACAGATATAGGATAACTGTACAGCCTACTGCGAACAATTTCTTCTTTCACTCTGTTCTTCGTGGCTGTGGACCCACATATCAACAAAATATTTTAAACACTGAAGCAGCGGAAGCTAGTGAATATTGGAGTTCTCTCAGTCGTTATAATATCAAGCACTGGAATCATCCATATAGTCTCGGTTGGAAAAACCTGAGAATAGCATCAAAATGCTCATTGAGATGTCCATTATCCCAAGTATGTCATATTGTCCAAATTTATTATTTTTTTACAATGAACCTGTACTGTACACATTAACGTTATTTTCTGCATTGTCAACGTAACAGTATTATTGTAAGTGCTACAAATGTCTTGCCATCTTTGTCGATAGATATCAATGTGTTTTTCGTATAAAAAGTACGTGTTTTACAATAAGTCTATAATGTCTTGGATGTATTGACTTAGTAATTAGAACAACGGTGAGGAAATATACTGAAATAAAAACAACTATGACGAGGATAACGATAAAGAGAAAGTGAGCTATCTTACTTTGCAACAGATTCAAACAGCTGAGTTCTTAATGTATACGCCATAATAAAATATTATGAACCTAGTAACGATATCAAACACTAGGGCTATTTTTAGATTATAGTAAAGCTTTTCTTTTCTCACCGCTTGGTACAACAGTCCTTGTGTTACTCCAGTGACAGTCTTAAACCATTTGCTTGATACGCTCTCTTCGGCCGGCAGCTATCTCAGCACTTATCATCGTTTCGAGCAAAGTTCCATTTCTCACGTTTTTTTCGTAGTTTGGTTGGAGGCTCTCCGTGAACCTTGTGTGAGGTCTAAATCACTCCCTTCTAGGAATATTGAACGAAATCTAGACGCTGTGTTCTACACTCAGTTAACATCTACATCAGTAGAGGTACCATCTGTCCTCTTCAATTACTAGTAATTGAGTCTAAAGGTACTACGAAGTTTTCAGGATCTTCCCGGTAAATGTCTAGCATGCAGTGACTAATTATCATACGTGACAGATTAAAACGTTATGAGACTGTTACTTGTGCGAGTAGCCTCTCTAAACGCATGAAGATTAGGGGATTTTCGTGATATTTTTGAAGTAAAGTACACTGAAGAGCCAAGGAAACAGGTAGGCTTGCCTAATATCGTGTAGGGATCCCGCGAGAACGCAAATGTGCCGCAACACGACATGGCATGGACTATACTATTGTCTGAAGTAGTGCTGGAGGTAATTGACACCATGAATCCTGCAGGGCTGTCCATAAATCCGTAAGAGTCCGAGGGGCTGGAGATCTCTTCTGAACAGCATGTTACAAGGCATCCCAGATATGCTCGATAACGTTCATGTCTGGGGAGTTTTGGTGGCCAACGGAAGTGTTTAAACTCGCGACTATGTAACAATTCTGGTCGTGTGCGGTGTTGCATTGTCCTGCTGGAATTGTCCAAGTCTGTCAGACTGCACGATAGACATGAATGGATGCAGGTGATCAGACAGAATGCTTCCGTACGTGTCACGTGTCGGGGTCGTATCTAGACGTATCAGGGGTCGCATATCACTACAACTGCACACCCCCCACACCATTAGAGCGCCTCCACCGGCTTGAACAGTCCCCTGCTGACATCGATGAGCTTGTCTCCATACCAGTACACGTCCATCCGCTAGATGCTATTTGAAACGAGACTCATCCGACCGGGCAACATGTTTCCAGTTATCAACGGTCCCATATAGGTGTTGACGGACCGAAGCGAGGCGTAAAACTTGGTGTCGTGCAGTCATCTTCGGTACACGAGTGGGCCTTCGAATCCGAAAGCCTATACCGATGTTTCGTTGAATGGTTCTCACGCTGACACTTGTTGATGGCCCAGCATTGAAATATGCAGCAATTTGCGGAAGGGTGCACTTCTGTCGCGTTGAACGATTCTCTTCAGTCGTCGTTGGTTCCGTTCTTGCAGGATCTTTTTTCCGGCCGCAGCGATGCCTGTGATCTGATGTTTTACCGGATTCCTGATATTCACGGTACATTTGTGAAATGGTCGTATGGGAAAATCCCCACTTCATCGCTACCTCGTAGATGTTGTGCCTGATCGTTCGTGCGCCGACCATAACACCACGTTCTAACTCACTTAAATCTTGATAACCTGGCGTTGTAGCAGCAGTAACCGATCTAACAACTGCGTCAGGCACTTCTTGTATATAGGAGTTGCTGACCGCATCGCCGTCTTGTGCCTGTTTACATACCTCTGTATTTGAATACGCGTGCCTACACCAGTTTTTTTGTCGCTTCAGTCTAAAAAGTAATGTTAAATGTGATAAAATAGTTTTATTCCTTATGCTTTTTTTTCTTTAAGAAATCACGTTTGTATGAACATCGGACGCACACTGTATCAGCTACAACGAGTGAATGGACCCCTTCCAGCCGGAACACTGATCACCGCCGGAAATTCCCGAAGTCTTCCTATTGGACCTCTAACAAAACAGTTATGTGTAAGTCATTTTAAATCTATTTTCTATTAGTATACATATAATAACTGAAAAATATTGTGTCCTAAGAAAATGTGACGAGTTGAAAGAAATGTTACGTTCTACGCACACAAAGTACAAAATCGCGACAAAAGCGTGCATAGAAAACATACATTTGAAGATACCGCGAAACGGCTGTGTACGCTGATAGAAAATTTAATTTCTAATGCTAGCATCAACGATGATCATAATCGTATGTACCGTTCTCAAGTTATGTTTCCCGCCAATTTGAAAAATAGTTTCGAGAAAAACGCTTTTAAAATTTTGGGTTACATATTGTGTAGTTAAAAATACCTCTTCTCAGCGAACCATACACCATAAACCAATCCTTCTAGATCCATAAGGTGGTCCTCCTCCTTCTTCTTCGTGGCCACGAAGGTGTTGCTGGGCTCTTTGTTGTTGGGTTGTTTTTTGGGGGAAGAGGCCAAACTACGAGGTCATCGGTCTCATCAGATTAGGGAAGGATGGGGAAGTAAGTCGTCCGTGCCCTTTCAATGGAACCATCCCGGCATTTACCTGGAGCGATTTAGGGAAGTAACGGAAAACCGAAATCAGGATGGTCGGACGCAGGATTGAACCGTCGTCCTCCCGAATGCGAGTCCAGTGCTGGGCTCTTTGACAGCTTCTGTCATCCGCTCCTCTGCTCCCTCGATGCGCTTTTCGTCCGCTTTTCTGCAGGAGTTGTTACAGGAAGGTCCGATCTCTCAAGTTCGAGCACTTTCGTAAATTACATAATTTCTGTTCAGCCGTCGTTGAAATTACATGTCAACTCTGTTTTCCTCTGTAAATGCTTTTCGGAGACTTTTTCGTAAATCGCCTTGCAGCTTGATAAAGGAGTTTCTGACGAACTTGCGATGAACATTGCAATGCAATAGTCATCCCAGAGAACATTTGAAACAAAAAAAAAATGATTTTTTGAAATTTTCGTAGAGGACTGATTACCCCCTTAGATATGGCATTGTGCGCGACAGGGCGACGCACGTATATGATTTATGTAGGTCGAGCTGTTTCCTACTGCTTATTCGGTGCTATGCAAGCCACTGTAAATTGCACGACAAGAAGTATGTCTTTTTCATCACCAGTCTGTACTTTATAGTAACATCCAACTACGGTAAGAAAAATTACTTGTTTGTTTCAGCGCGAATACTAATTTCTCCGTCTACTTCTCCGACGCTTGCATGAAACATATGACTAAGACAGCAGTTTCTTCCACAGTCTATTCGAAGCACTGGTCGTTGAAAAAAAAAAAAAAAATTGTGTGTTGCCCAGTAATTCTGTTAACTGGTGCACAAGCCTCTTTCCTTAAATTAGCGAATAAGTCACCAAACGGTGGTAACTTAACAAATCGTGTCTAGAATGATAGAGAAGTATAAATTAAGATAAAACAGACTGCAGTCGATGAACTGGGGCGCTAGACAATACTAATCCACATTACGTAAACAGAGCCATATGCATATTCAAAAACATTCATAAATCATGGACATAAGAGTTCTGTTTATTATGTTATAAGGTACTACATATAATGTGGTACTCTTGTGGCCCGAAACGTAAAATTTTTAATTATTACACGTAGTGAAAAACAGTTGCATATACAAGGAATACATGTAATTATGTGGGTCGTCGTTGTATATAACCGAAGTTTCAGCGCCTTTGGTTTCACTGATCACAATTCACGTTGCTCTCAGTATAAGTTACTACCATCAATAAATTCAAATGGCTATAAGCACTATGGGACTTTACATCTGAGGTCATCAGTCCCCTAGACTTAGAACTACTTAAACCTAACTAACCTAAGGACATCTCTCTCTCTCTCTCTCTCTCTCTCTCTCTCTCTCTCTCTCTCTCTCACACACACACACACACACACACACACACACACACACACACACACACACGTCCGAGGCAGGATTCGAACCTGCGACCGTAGCAGCAGCGCTGTCCCACACTGAAAGGCCTAGAACCACTTCGGCCTCAACGGCCGGCTTAATAAATTCAAGTTCATCAACCTGTTCCGTGGCATCGCACTGAGTCATGTACAGATAATATTCATGATTTAGAGCAGATATGTCAACCAGTTTGTTATGCTGTGTAGGAATAGGGTTACGATATTTGTGTGTTAAGGTCGTAATCCGTGATGTCAACAAGGACGGCTATCTCGACATTAATTTCGTGGAATTCTTCGTGAACAACGTGCTTCTGGAAAACTGAATACGATTTGAGGCAAGAAATTTGAACAATGTAGCTTCTAGAAAGTTAACAGGGTATCCATCCATTACTATATTTCTTTTTTATGTTAGGTTTTAAGTCTGCTCCTTATGGAATCCAAAATTACTAATATGATGAACGAAATCGTACTAAACAATATAGCAATTTAGCAGCTATACAATGGAAAGCCACAGTAACCCCTATAGCATGCACGTAGTGATGTGCATCACAAATCTGACAATCGTTTATGGTTGATGGGTTCTAGATAAATACCTAATGAATTGCCCCATAGCTCGTGGTTCCATTAAAAATTAGTAGTATTTAAAAAGTACTACATTATGTGATCAAAAGTATCCGGACACCATAGGCAATGCTGGAATTCAGTATGTTATTGGCTCACCCTGAATCTTGATGACAGCTTCCACTCTCGCAGGCATACCTTCAATCAGGTGCTGGAAGGTTTCTTGGGGAATGGCAGCCCATTCTTCACGGAGTGCTGCACCGAGAAGAGGTATCGATGTCAGTCGGCGAGGCCTGGCACAAAGTCGGGCGTTCCAAAACATCCCAAATGTGTTCTATAGGATTCAGGTCAGACTCTGTGCAGGCCAATCCATTACAGAGATGTTATTGTAGTGTAACCACTCCGCCACAGGCCTTGCACTATGAACGGTTGCTCGATCATGCTGAAAGAGGCAATCGCCGTCCCCAAATTGCTCTTCAACAGTGGAAAGCAAGAAGGTGCTTAAAACATCAATATAGGCCTGTGCTGTAATTGTGCCACGCAAAACAAGGGGTGCAAGCCCCCTCCATGAAAATCACGACCACACAATAACACCACCGACTCCGAATTTGACTGTTGGCTCTACACACGCTGGCAGATGACATTCACCGGGCATTTGCCATATCCACTCCCTGATATCGGATCGCCACGATGTGGACCGTGATTAGTTTGATGTTTATGTTTGTGGGGCGCTCAACTGCACGGTTATCAGCGCCCGTACAAATTCCCAACCTCTGCTCAGCGCAATCTCACCACATTCATGAATGATGATGAAACGATGAGGACAACACGAACACCGAGGCAGGTGAAAATCCATATCACATCGGAAACAGTGGATCTAGGAATGTTCAGTAGTGTGAAAATCTCGCGTACAGACGTATGACGCAAGTGACACCCAATCAACTGACCACTTTCGAAGTACGCGAGTTCCGAGGAGCGCCCCAGTCTGCTTTCTAACAATGTGTATTGACCACTGAGGTCGCTGATATAGAGTACCTGGCAGTAGGTGGCAGCACAATGCACCTAATATGAAAAACGTATGTTTTAGGTGTCGTCCGGATACTTTTAATCACATAGTGTACATGTACCACACTGTCCTGATAGGACACATAGTTACATGGTATAATACAGCATACCACATAATTACATTTTTGTTGCTGCTTACCTCTGATGGATGCAATATCACATGGATTTTGCTGATAATACACATCTACGACCATATTATAGCTCGCGTATTCTCTCCCAAAACCATCTACTTTCGTAGCGGTTCCACAAGGCTCTCTTTTTTTCTTGTCTGAACAAGTCGCAATGTTTCCTCTGCAAGATGTCACCTTGCTGTGGCCTTTCATACTAAAGCACAAAACTGGCGTGCTGTGTATTGGTGTAATAAATGACAACGGAATGTCTTCTGTAACATTTTGGTTTTTTTTAAATACAAATACTAGTTCACCAACAGCTTGCAATCCTGCAGAAGACAAGAAAAGTGTACGAATTTCAGTATTATTCAGCATCTGTTTATAATTTTAATCATGACTGTCAGGTGTGATGCATGTTTTAAGAATAGATATAATCAATTGGCAGCTTTTTATAAAGTAACTCCCTGACTAGTTTCGGCAAATTTGCCAGCCTCAGAAGGTCATACAATTAAGCTTACATCAGAAAGCAGTCGTGAAACAAACACTGGGCGACAGAGTTCTTCGTTAAAATTTTTACACAGAACTGTCAAGTAGCTAAAAAGTAACGTAAAAATGAGAAGATATGGTGACCAAAAAGCTTTTAGTCCTAAAAGCTTCAATGTAAGTTAGTACTGAAGATATATATTTGTAATTGATAAACTGGTTGCGTTTGCAGCTCGTTTAGCGACCTATAGTGGTGGTAATTATGCACCAGTAACATTCACGCGACGAGAGCCGTATGGTTGAACGTTGTCACCTTACAGGACATACTATCACGTACATAGCTGATTTTTATTATTATTTGTTCTTGTCGTTATTGCCGCTGCAGTCTTCTTCCATTCGAAGACTGGCTTGACGTAGTTTCATCATCTATATGTAGCAACTGCAAAGTATATCCATCTGAAGCAGCTTATTACATATAGGCCTTGGTGTACCTGAACAACTGGCAACCATAAAATAAACATACTAAAATGTCCTAAAACAGAGCCTGGGAATACAAGCATGCACCGGTTCTACAATTAACGCTAAACGAAAACTCTTCTGCCGCCCGGTTTTGTGATGTCCTAAGAAAAAGTATTCACTAATTTTTAGACCTCTGTATATCTACTGAAGGATTTAACAGTCCAACAACGCTTGTTTAGGGCAAGTTCACCACCTCATTTATGCTACTAGGAATTACGTACTGGTTTTGTCCAATAGTTCTGCGAGCTGATCATAAATTTTTAACGATATTATACACAACAGTACATCTTGATGACAACGTCTTCCAGAGGACGGTATCTGTCCGTTTATGTTGTCGTCATCGTCGTTTCCCCCTTACCCATCACCAGGCCAGGTTAGGACATTTATGGTTACTTCTCCCCGTCCCCCAGTTTTCCAATCATTCTTGTTCTACAACTGATTTGTTCCTGTCCAAATTCATTTTTAAACTGTCTGTGTTCACAGTTTACGAGATATAATGTGGAAACAGATCAAATTTTCATAAGAACGGTGATATACTACAAGATGCAACACGCAGACGTTATGAATGTTGCCCATTTGTTCTTTTACCGCTTTTATTGAATGGAGAGAGATGCACGGTCGATGGTCCCCATTTCAACACAATTTATTTGCGAACCTTTATGGTGGTCAGACTGCGTTTACATAGATCGATACTGGTGGAATGCACTTCTAAAAGCGGAATTAAATACATTTCCCTACCTTATGTTTCTATACATTCCTTTTGGAACGTGGGAAGCAAATATGTCTTACTTTCCCAATTTATTAAGACAAGCCGGATGTTTGTCGTCGTCTATCACTTTGTTGACGACAGTCGTCCAGGACGCGATCAACCTTATCCTTAAACTCTGAGTAATCTCTTCAGTACCTGTCTAATTATATAAAAATATTTTCGTTTCCTTCTCCTCCTCCTCCTCCTCCTCCTCTTGTTCTTCGCAAATATTTTGTGACCATTTTTCTACTTACTCATTTCAATAAGATTTTTTGCTTTTCGTAACAGCCAACAGTATAAAGCATCGTAGTCGAATGTCAGTTAACAGCAACTGACTGTTGAAGGGAGAGAGGAAAAAATCTTGTTTTCTGTGAACAGTCGGTCGACATGTTACTGTTAATGGTTGATACGTTCATTATCATTTCACAAGGCAGTCCTTACTGTCAGCAGTGATACTCGGCACGGTCAAGTGACATTCCGCTGCTATTACGTAATACGAATATTTATGTGATATTGGCCGTAATTTGTTTCTGAATGAGCATCTACGTTGTTGTTGTTGTTGTTGTTGTTGTTGTTGTTGTGGTCTTCAGTCCTGAGACTGGTTTGATGCAGCTCTCACTCTATCCTGTGCAAGCTTCTTCATCTCCCAGTACCTACTGCAACCTACATCCTTCTGAATCTGCTTGTTGTATTCATCTCTTGGTCTCCCTCTACGATTTTTACCCTCCACGCTGCCCTCCAATGCAAAATTGGTGATCCCTTGATGCCTCAGAACATGTCCTACCAACCGATCCCTTCTTCTCGTCAAGTTGTGCCACAAACTTCTCTTCTCCCCAATCCTATTCAATACTTCCCCATTAGTTATGTGATCCACCCATCTAATCTTCAGCATTCTTCTGTAGCACCACATTTCGAAAGCTTCTATTCTCTTCTTGTCCAAGCTATTTATCGTCCATGTTTCACTTCCATACATGGCTACACTCCATACAAATACTTTCAGAAACGACTTCCTGACACTTAAATTTATAATTGATGTTAACAAATTTCTCTTCTTCAGAAACGGTTTCCTTGCCCTTGCCAGTCTACATTTTATATCCTCTACTTCGACCATCATCAGTTATTTTGCTCCCCAAATAGCAAAACTCCTTTACTACTTTAAGTGTGTCATTTCCAAAACTAATTCCCTCGGCATCACCCGACTTAATTCGACTTTATTCCATTATCCTCGTTTTGCTTTTGTTGATGTTCATCTTATACCCTCCTTTCAAGACACTGTCTATTCCGTTCAACTGCTCTTCCACGTCCTTTGCTGTCTCTGACAGAATTACGATGTCATCGGCAAACCTCAAAGCTTTTATTTCTTCTCCATGGATTTTAATACCTACTCCGAATTTTTCTTTTGTTTCCTTCACTGCTTGCTCAATAAACAGATTGAATAACAGTAAATAATTTTCCACTGCCCAGTATAAAGCATCGAACTATCAACCTTTGTCTAGTAGGATCTATTCTCGTCCATTAAGTTCGCAATCAAATTCCGTTTCGACGTTGCTAAATGTAATATTACTGTTTGTAGAAATAAACACTCCGTCCCATGGGGAGTCCAAACTGTAGTTGCATCTTCTACCTCTAATTTTAGGGGTATGTTTCACTACCATTGGTATAGTTGACTACTAGCACTTCACGGTTCCCATTTCTCGCAGTCACTTTACGAAACGGATTTGTTAGTGATCGGAATCTAAGGATTTACCCTAACGTTCGAAATATTTTTAATACACGTTCAACGACTTCTGTGACGCCAACTCTGGAATTTTTGAATTCGCAAGACATGTGTTCTGTACAGATACCAAATACTGTGGAGCGTCTACATAAATCTACGTGGAAGTGTGCCCATCACTAGCTTCAATTGCGCTGTAAATGACCCGGAGAAGTGGCTGCTGAATGATCTTACGGCCAAAGCAAACTCGATAAGACGTTATTTTTGAACGGGATGTAAGTTGCTGAGGTACTATCGCCGAGGACAGGCGACTAGCGGGACGAGATAAAGTGTTTCGTAACTGCAGACCGCTTCAGAAGCGTTAAACGGGCACAGTGGGTTTAGGATTAGCGGTACTGCCGGTGCCCGGAGGTGCTGCTCTTTATCGTTCAGGAACAAGTATACCTGCTTCCGATAGTTACAACCGCAAATTTATCGTTCATTTCAGCCTCTAGCCACACAAATATTACCAGTTTCTGTTTATTAGCAGGTCATCATCAAACAGTCTGTTTATGAAGAAGGGGGTAATAAACTACCAACTAACTAAACGCCTGTCACCATACATTCTGAACACAATTGCACGTGCCTGAACATGTTGCACAGCAACCCATCAACTGAACAGGCCCAAAGAGGCAGCCATAATTTAAACGTACCCGAGACCGAATTTTTGGAACTGAAGGATACAGTTAACAACTTAATAGTTGCAAACTCTTGAACTGCAAATATGAGATTAAAAAGAGTCACACTGTAATTTTGACAAAGAGTTCTTAAAAGTGAACAAAAGTAATATATTGTGTAAACTCTAGCTTAGAAATGCTAGACGTGCACAAGGATGAGGACCGACGACGGCCGCCGGCAGAAGCGACCCGCGAATAACAAACGAGTAACGGGCGGTCGGCAAGTTTATACCAAGCAGCCAAAATGCATGAACTGTTAAATCACACTACTATTCGACCATAGCCCAGAGAAACAGGGATGTGCCACTCAAGCTGACGAACTTAACGCTGGTATACGCTTGACGCCACTCGCGAGACAACTGCGTACCGTCGCTCGCGCAAAAATAACGACGTAGAAACTCCTGTCCCATTTTTTCACCATATGTACAAAGTGCGAATGTTGCAAAAATTAAAATACAATTACAGGTTACAGAAGTATTCTGAGTTTGACGTAAAACTACGATTTAGGTATCTTAATCTTTTGGTGCAATTGTGCATTTTTTTTCTACAGGTCGTAAAATACGGAGTTCTATTTGTGTTAAAATTTCAAGTTCTTCAAACATATTTACGTGGGTCACTTTAGGAACATAACGATGAAGTAAGACGCATAGATCAACATCTAGATAATTATGTCCACTTAACTTTTTAAAAAAATAGAAACATAATCTGTTTTATTGCTACCTACCTGAATAAAATTTCTGGTAGGTGCCACACTATTACAAATACTGTCAGGTATGTGTAAGACAAACTACTCTTTCTTTACGCCACAGTTTGCGCCGAAGTCAGCACAGAAAAGTACTCTCGTTTTATCCATTCGGAAAGAACGAGGACTATGTTCAGACCTTTTTTAATAACGTGTTCTTCATCTCCACAGATCGTCCACTTATTAATTTTATATATATTAATGAGATCCTTCGTTTTCTAACTGTTAGCTAAAAAATGTATCAGGTTCATGATGAGGTCACTGTGTTTCCGAAGGCAGTACGGCTTATCTCTGTAACGAAAAATAAATAAGAAAGGCTATTCGTCCAAAGTCAAGTGCGAGGTCATCCTGTCAACTGTTGCAAAGCATTTTGCTGCAGCTTCAAGTACAGCTGCCAGTGGCAGAACTATTAGTCACGAGGTGACTTGACACATCATTGCCGTGCTGTTTCAGCGACCAAGTAACAGCGACAATGCTTGCGACGAAGTTGTTACTGCCTGTGAAGCAAGAGTGAGTCTCAAGACGGGCGTGTCTACTTACCAGATGCCCATCAAACGGTACTTTCAAGGAAAACATCGTAGCATCAGTGAAAACATGTGGAGGTAATACGACAATCTCTCTCTTTACTAGCAATCGAAAACTTAAAACAACTCGCTTCCCAAGCGGTAACGAGAACGAGTGTGTAACTACATTTTTCCAGTAAGAAATAGGTATTCAGTCCGAAACAGCGCTGTACTAGGCATACTCCTATCGGAGAGGGTATGTCTTTACCTTCCTTCAATATTTGAATTGACTTATACAACCATGTATAGTGGTAGCGATCTACAGTTTACCCTGAAGTACAGAACCATGGTAAAACTCTGAATTTTTCACATATACAAAATTATTGCAAGAAGCGAAAAGATGTGGTGACAAAGTTTTGGTACCACTTAAGGCCTGAACTCAGGATCTTTGGTTTGGTAGTCTGACATTGCTGAACTAAAGAGCCATGCCGTCAAAGTAGCCATCCACAAAGCAATGAATCATGGTTTAAAAAAAAAAACCAGTAGTGAACCACAGAACGTATTGCTGATTCGGACGCGTGCTGTATGGAGTGCGCATAAAATATGCCATGACTGTTTATCATTCCAAGCAGAGATCGAAAACATATTCAGTCTTCAGTCTTTGGAACTTGGCGGAAGACATTCCGCGAAGACTAAAACCTGTCACGATAGATAAGAATATCAAATACGATATTAATAATAAGGCTCGCGTCTATGGAACCATGAGTACTGGTGTCCACAGACTCTTGACCATGCTAATTGTCACGGAGATGCTTAAAACGGAAGCAACGAATACATTCTGTGAAGAAATACCGTAAAATGTAGCTAATAAGGAAACGATCATCTGACTAACTGTACGTGAAATGGAAACGAGTTTGCACCAAAGCCGGGTTCATTGGACAAACACACGAGCGACTACAAATCCAACGCTTATGAGAAAGCAATAGAACACTAATGATATTTTATAGCCACGGTCCGAGTACATTTAATAACATTTCTATGACAGAGACCATAATAACTGATACTGTGTAAAATAAAGGAGCTTTTTTCCGGCACGTAACAGGCGACGACTGACCGCTTAGACTGTTAATTAGAGATAACTGTTTCATTTGCAACGCGGAGCGCTTTCATTAACTGTTATGAAGGTCCCTGCTGTTCTAACAAGAGGAAACAATTTAGAGTTCTGCACACGTTCAAGCCCTCACAATACATGCGTTAACTTTCTTTTGCCCTTAGGTCCCTTCTACTTTTCCTTGTTTCTTCGTAAATCGATGTCTAACGCTGACCAACGCCGCTTCCTTACTGCAACACGTACACTACATCGAGCCTACATTCAAAACAGTTACTGCTACTATGAAAGCGGCCACATTCTATTTGTTGCTACAGGCTTGCATCAGATGTGCAACTTGTTATAGTGATTTGCTATTAATCTTTTGTAATGAACCGGATTTAAAATTTCGCTCAAGCGTGAAAGCAATCCACAATATATTTATTGGCTAATCTTAAGATTTTTAAACATTCGATGACTTTTCGTACTGCAATTAACCATTTTCTAAAGTATAATTAACCTCATCCCAACCAGTAACCACAACTATGAAGACCATAAGTTACATTAAAAAAATGGCTTCATCTTCGTGTATCTAGAACACTTTCTTCCAGTACCCCGGAACATCAGTTATATTAGGTTGCTTTCCAAATCTACGCATCAACATGTTCTTGGTCCGTCAATGGACACGTGTTCCGTTATTTTTCCTCCAACACATCTGTGGACACTTTTTTTTTAAGGCAGTCCTCCCGCATCTTCGGCGCACAGGACATGGGTTGTTTTCATGATTATTGTAATCCAACGTCCACCGATCATTGCATATAATACTTAATTTGTACTCTGTACCTTCAATTTCAACAGGTGCGCACGTTGCTGAAAGAGGATCGGCAGTAGACAACCAAACGACAGCGTTAATTGCAATTGCACTGGACATTGTCTCATTGCGAAGTTCAATGGAAATGTGACCCTTCGTCGGACACATCATGATCCTTGTTTCACCAGATCGATCGATGGTCGTGTCATGCAGGACGACGGCTTCTCGGAACAAGAGGGACGATGGCACTGCTATGCTAAGCTGAACTTCCATGGGATGTTGTTGTGGTCTTCAGTCCAGAGACTGGTTTGACGCAGCTCTCCATGCTACTCTATCCTGTGCAAGCTTCTTCACCTCCCAGTACCTACTACTACCTACATTCTTCTGAATCTGCTTAGTGTATTCATCTCTTGGTCTCCCTCTACGATTTTTACCCTCCACGCTGCCCTCCAATACTACATTGGTGCTCCCTTAATGACTCACAATATGTCCTACCAACCGATCCCTTCTTCTAGTCAAGTTGTGCCACAAACTTCTCTTCTCCCCAATCCTATTCAATACTTCCCCATTAGTTATGTGATCCACCCATCTAATCTTCAGCATTCTTCTGTAGCACCACATTTCGAAAGCTTCTATTCTCTTCTTGTCCAAGCTATTTATCGTCCATGTTTCCCTTCCATACATGGCTACACTCCATACAAATACTTTCAGAAACGACTTCCTGACACTTAAATTTATAATTGATGTTAACAAATTTCTCTTCTTCATAAACGATTTCCTTGCCATTGCCAGTCTACATTTTACATCCTCTCTACTTCGACCATCATCAGTTAATTTGCTCCCCAAATAGCAAAACTCATTTACTACTTCAAGCGTCTCATTTCCTAATCTAATACCCTCAGCATCATCTGATTTAATTCGACTACATCCCATTATACTCGTTTTGCTTTTGTTGATGTTCATCTTATATCCTCCTTTCAAGACCCTGTCCATTCCATTCAACTGCTCTTCCAAGTCCTTTGCTGTCTGTGACAGAATTACAATATCATCGGCAAACCTCAAAGTTTTTATTTTTCTCCACGGATTTTAATTTCTGCCCAGAATTTTTCTTTTGTTTCCTTTACTGCTTGCTCAATATACAGATTGAATGACATCGGAGAGAGGCTACAACCCTGTCTTACTCCCTTCGCTACCACTGCTTCCCTTTCATGCCCCTCCGTGCTGATCGGCGGATAAAATCAGATAAACGTGTGCAAAATTATGTCCGCTGTAATACCTTGCAAACAATGCTGGAACATCTTTGTTATCGCAGAGTCTGTGCGAGACGGCTCCCGCTGATGCTTACAGAAGAACAGAAAACTCGTCAAATGGAAATTTGTCGGGAGCTGCTGGACCAATGTGAAGCTGATGGTGACAATTTTCTGAATAGCACAGTCACCAGAGACGAGACGGATATCAGCATTACGAACCGGAATCCGAAAGATAGTCCATGGAATGGAGACATGCGAATCCTCTGTCAAAGTAGTAATTCATGAGACAGCCATCTGCAGGCAAGGCGATGTGCTCACTTTTCTGGGATTGCCAGGGTGTGGTTCTTTTGGACGTCCTGGAGCCTGGAGAAACTGTCCATTCAGCACGCAACAAGACGATACTGACTAAGCTGAAAGCCCGAATTTCCAGGGTAAGGCCACAGAAGAACACTTTCACCTGCAACATGATAACAAGCCTTACACCATTTTTGCGACCATGCAACTCGTTGCACAATTCGGGTGGACTGTACCACATCCACCGTACAGTCCCGATTTTGCGCCTTCAGACTTCCATCTGTTTTGGCCTTGAAAGGTGGACAACGTGGTGAACATTTTCGAAACTCGGATGCTGCTATCAAAGCTGTAAGGAAGGGGTTAGCCTCGGCTGGTTCCGATATTTACAAGCGCGACATGCAGGCTCTGCTTCCCCGTTAGCAAAAGTGCACAACGAATAGTGGTGACTATGTGAAAAATGATAGTCTGTAGCTGAAATATTGTTCTATTTGGCTGTGCTTGCTAAAGGTGCATCAATAAGAATAGGAGGCATTACTTTCGGAACACCCTCATATATTCCCCTATAGGGGAGACATTTTACTTGGCAGTCGCTTGCCCAATATCGTTGGATAAATATGATATTGCAGCGCCTGTGTTAACATCTAATTCGGATTAACGCGGGCACTGCAATATCGTATCGTAAAGATAGAAAAAGTTCGCCGGGACTGATGTGCCCAGGTACACGTTGATGACACAATACAAGAACGCCGAAATGGTGTCTTTCAGCGATGACGTGGAGTTATTCTCGTGTGGGGGCGAGTTTACATGGGATTGAATGTGGGCCGTGGACAGTCTGACATCGTCCTTCACCAGTGCATAATATAGGAAACTACTGTACTGTTCCATATGTGCATCCGTTTGTTCGACAACTGCATCTTGCGACGATCTGTAAATTTCGTTTAAATACACCAGGTCATGGTTTCCAAACTGTAAGAGTGGCATGAGGAACAATCCACGTACATGAGCGTGCTTGTGTGGGCTCCAGGGTCACATGACCACAATCCTGTTGAGGGAGCGGTTATTGTTCAGGATATTATCCCAATCTTTACCTGGTCTCTTTCTTCGAAAAATGCTAGCAGAAACATGTGGTCGTTAAAGCAAGTACAATGCAATATTTTATTACGCTGTTGATTATGTATATTTCTGTTAATTCCAGTGATCCTCAGTTTCTATGACAGATGTTAGTTAACAAGTCCTTACATATCCAGAACTGTTTTTAAAGGAGTAGAAGGAGAAGAGTATCTATGAAGACATGAAATTTCAAGTGCACCTATCTCAAAAAGCGAAATATACACTCCTGGAAATTGAAATAAGAACACCGTGAATTCATTGTCCCAGGAAGGGGAAACTTTATTGACACATTCCTGGGGTCAGATACATCTTATGATCATACTGACAGAACCACAGGCACATAGACACAGGCAACAGAGCATGCACAATGTCGGCACTAGTACAGTGTATATCCACCTTTCGCAGCAATGCAGGCTGCTATTCTCCCATGGAGACGATCGTAGAGATGCTGGATGTAGTCCTGTGGAACGGCTTGCCATGCCATTTCCACCTGGCGCCTCAGTTGGACCAGCGTTCGTGCTGGACGTGCAGACCGCGTGAGACGACGCTTCATCCAGTCCCAAACATGCTCAATGAGGGACAGATCCGGAGATCTTGCTGGCCAGGGTAGTTGACTTACACCTTCTAGAGCACGTTGGGTGGCACGGGATACATGCGGACGTGCATTGTCCTGTTGGAACAGCAAGTTCCCTTGCCGGTCTAGGAATGGTAGAACGATGGGTTCGATGACGGTTTGGATGTACCGTGCACTATTCAGTGTCCCCTCGACGATCACCAGAGGTGTACGGCCAGTGTAGGAGATCGCTCCCCACACCATGAGGCCGGGTGTTGGCCCTGTGTGCCTCGGTCGTATGCAGTCCTGATTGTGGCGCTCACCTGCACGGCGCCAAACACGCATACGACCATCATTGGCACCAAGGCAGAAGCGACTCATCGCTGAAGACGACACGTCTCCATTCGTCACTCCATTCACGCCTGTCGCGACACCACCGGAGGCGGGCTGCACGTTGTTGGGGCGTGAGCGGAAGACGGCCTAACGGTGTGCGGGACCGTAGCCCAGCTTCATGGAGACGGTTGCGAATGGTCCTCGCCGATACCCCAGGAGCAACAGTGTCCCTAATTTGCTGGGAAGTGGCGGTGCGGTCCCCTACGGCACTGCGTAGGATCCTACGGTCTTGGCGTGCATCCGTGCGTCGCTGCGGTCCGGTCCCAGGTCGACGGGCACGTGCACCTTCCGCCGACCACTGGCGACAACATCGATGTACTGTGGAGACCTCACGCCCCACGTGTTGAGCAATTCGGCGGTACGTCCACCCGGCCTCCGGCATGCCCACTATACGCCCTCGCTCAAAGTCCGTCAACTGCACATACGGTTCACGTCCACGCTGTCGCGGCATGCTACCAGTGTTAAAGACTGCGATGGAGCTCCGTATGCCACGGCAAACTGGCTGACACTGACGGCGGCGGTGCACAAATGCTGCGCAGCTAGCGCCATTAGACGGCCAACACCGCGGTTCCTGGTGTGTCCGCTGTGCCGTGCGTGTGATCATTGCTTGTACAGTCCTCTCGCAGTGTCCGGAGCAAGTATGGTGGGTCTGATACACCGGTGTCAATGTGTTCTTTTTTCCATTTCCAGGAGTGTATTAAGAGAACCATATTTAATACGCATTTTTTCAGCCAACCCTCAATTTTATTTTGCAAAGGAGAGTTAAAGTAATAATTAACAATTAGAATTTTTAGTTTTTCAAACTGTCGTTTTATGTAATACGCAGGAAGCAACACATACAGAGTTTAACATTTCATTCTTTTACATTCGTATATTTTGATCTTAAAATGATGTGTGATGGATGAAATATGCTCATTACAATATCCTAGTAAGTTGAAAACCTATTTGTAATACGTAAACAACTGTTCAATTTTTAATTTCATCTGAAATTTGGACGAAGTTATACTTAATAAGCTCTTAAAGCTGATAATTTACAGTTGACTAGACCTGTAAATAATTATATGTTTGTATATTTGTTTCTAATTATTTTTATTGTTATATTAATTTGATGTATCTCATTTCGTTGTCAAATGATCTGCAGAAGATCAAATAACAACAAAATTCTTCAGAGTGATGGATTTTCCTTCAGAAGTCTAATGCCTATATTATGTATTTGATATAATTTCATCATGCAGATTGGAACTAAAGGCTTTCCAATTATATGTTTGTTTATATTGAGAAGAAATCTGAAATTATAAAGAAAACACGAGCATCCAATGATCAATATTATCTTTACTTTTAGAAAATAAATCTAAATATGAATGTTAAAACGACAGAAAAGTATCCTTTCGATAGATGTGGTATTGTAAAACACTAAATATTTTTAAAACGAATAACTGAACATAAATTACAAACTTTTTCCTATAACTGTGATGATCAAGGCTCGCAATTGTCAATAACTGATGTGGTTTGGGGGATGTAGGGATCACTGTGCTGTTTTGCAAACAAATAACTGAAAACAATTACATAAAGATGAAATTTGAAATATAAGTTTCTTCTTTTATTTTTAATACCAAGCCCACCATACTCTATTGTCTAGCAATTTGTTTCTCTTTGAGGGATAGAAGGGTTACCAGAAAGCTACATATCTGCTGATGTCACCTAAAGACGTCAACAGCACCACGCGAATGCTCGCCGAATGCCGTGTCATGGGAAGGGGCTGTGACATCTGCTCGCCTTTCCCGCACCGTATCGGTTTTTTGTGCCATATCAAAATGAACGAATGTTCGTCTAGACGTACTCATGAACGCTGTCGATACATCGGATTCGCTTGCAAGCGTTCTTGGGCAAGTAATTTTTCATTATTCTTTATTGTATTCGCTCTCTCAACATAACTGATTATCTTTATTTGTATTTCATCGGTTTCTTTCACTGGAAATTACCTTTATTTTTGTTATCATTCACAATTTCTGATTTGAATGATCCATTTCTTCTATCGATTACCTGTTTCTACATCTTCACACATATTAGTGCTTGGCGGAAGGTGCTCCCTAGTCTATTCCACTCAGATAAGGTTCTAGGAAGAAAGTGATGACATCTCTCCGCGTGATTACTGAATCTAAATAATTTCCAAAATTTAAAACATCTTTTGTGTCAAATAATTGATCTGAAATAAAAAAGAACAGTATTTCCGTGACACTTTCATTGTTAGTTATTATTAACGTAGTTAAAATCCTTATTAGACATTCTGCAAAAAAATTCAAATTTTCCAGTCTGTCAATAGGTTTGTGCCATTGTATCTACCAAAACAACAACAACAACAAATTGATCATAATTCTCAAATATGAACAAAAAGTGAATTAAACAATGAAGTTCACTTTAAATAGTAAGTTCTGAACATAAATTTACTTTTGATTGCTTAAATTTGGTGATATCATTCACTGTCTCTCTTCTGGACATAGCACACGACAACGTCATAGAAAGGACCTGCACTAAAAGGGAGTAAGATAGGGCTTAACGTCCCGTTGACATCGAGGTCATTAGAGACGGAGCACGAGCTCATTGTGTCAACGATGTGAAACGAAAGTGGGCATGCCTTTTTCATCTAGGCATTTGCCTTGAGTGATTTAGGGAAATGGCGGGAAACCTATATCTGGATGGCCCGACAAGGGTTTTAACCGTTCCCCTTCCAAATGCGAGTCCATTGTCCAAACCAGTGCCTCAACTCGCCCGGTCACCTACACCAATTACGAGTTCCGAGCAGCTTTCCTTTCCACAGGTCAGCTGACCGGCGAATATTATTTGTTCCTAGAGTGTGTCGATAAACAGCAATGCAAGCATAATATCTGTTCAAGGCACTCGACATGAGGCGAGTACTCTTCCTCCCCTCGGCTATTCGGATTTCGATGAGAACTCCCTCGGTGTTCGGCGAATGTCGCATGTCTCACGCCGCCTTGATTCTCACGCACATAGCAATAACATGATTATGAAGAGTGTCTAGGAAGAAATGTTTCCGTAGTCTCTTTCGATTAAGTGCCTGACGCAGTCCGCTGTGTCGAAGTATCCATGCTCAGATGGCCTCCCATTGGATTCATGTCTAGAGAGACAGAGGCCTTTCCATCGTCGATACTTTGGGATGAAGTTTGGCCAGTTTTTGTCGTTTTTTCGATTAGTACATGGCGCTACTGTCGTGCATCAAGACAAGCGTCTGTTCTGCTGCATAAAAAGACGTAATTCTTGGCAGCA
This sequence comes from Schistocerca gregaria, assembly GCF_023897955.1. Classification (NCBI taxonomy): domain Eukaryota; kingdom Metazoa; phylum Arthropoda; class Insecta; order Orthoptera; family Acrididae; genus Schistocerca; species Schistocerca gregaria. The sequence continues at coordinate 520,730,233 of NC_064921.1, read as the reverse complement.
TACGAGGGGAGCTATAGTAATGGATTTTCTTTTCTGAAAGCTGGTTGGTTTCATTCTCGAATTCAATACGGCATATTATTTACCACTCTTTTGGCTACAAAACCCTATTTTTCAACATAATCTCCTTTCAATGCGACGGCCTATTATCACCTTACTGAGGAGGCTCGTACGATGGCCGCATGATATCACTCTACTGGTCGACGTCGGATACAACGTCCTGCTGCATCAATAACCTCCCCATTACCCACGTATTGCCTCCCGTAGAGTGCATCCTTCTTTGGTCCAAATACATGGAATTCGGAAGATGCGAGGTAGGGCTGTAGAGTGGCTGGCGAAGAACAGTCCTATTAAGTTTTGTGAGGTCTTCTCAGGTGCGCAGACTTGCGTGAGGCCTCGCGTTGTCATAGGGGAGAAGTTCGTTTGCATTTTCTTGGCAACGAACACGCTGAAGTCGTCTCTTTAATTTCCTGAGAGTGGCACAAAACACTTCAGAGCTGATCGTTGCACCATGAGGAAGGACATCACACAGAATAACCCCTCCAGAGTCCCAGATGACCGTCGTCATGCTGAGTGTGCAGCTTTTAACTTTTTCCTCGGATGAAATGTGATGTGGCCCCACTACAAGGATTATCGTTTTGTTTCTGATTCGAAATGATGAACCCATATTTCATCGCCTGTGTGTCAACGATCAACTTCGTAACACGCAGACAACTCCGTACAGATGATCCTTCGTTCTTTACGTTCGTCTGTCTGCAACGAGAAACCCAGAGCGCCCACACCTCTGAGTACCCCATCTGATGGACGAGTGCGTCAGCACTGCCAACAGAGACGTCATGCTCTCCAGTGAGAGGTGTCTGTGATCCGATCACCTCGAGTCCGCACCTCCCAACATTGCAGGACTCACAGCTTTGTGCGGCCAACTGGCAAGCGCGAGATCGGATACGTTTGTATGACCTTGTTGTGATGACATATGCCTCGTCCAACGACTCGCGGTGCTTTTGTTCACTGCCACGCCTCCGTGGACATACTACAAGCGGATATGGGTATCTACGCTGCTCTAAAAGAAACTAAATGACAGCGCTCTGCTTAGAACGCATCTCCGCTACAGACGCCATTCTGAAATCTACGTAGAGCGTCGCCACCTATTAGAATTTCATGAAACCGTCGGGGCTGGAGCGGGAATATTCCACGATGTCCCATAACAAATTCTGCATTTTTTCATCCGTAACTCACCAGGAAAAAAGAAGTGTTGCTTTACTTACTGAACGCCCCTCGAAAACATGATTTTATCGTCCGAGTCTATTATGGATAAAATTTCAACCAATTATCCCACTCGTGCTACAGTTCATTCTTGCTGTGGCAACAACTTGATCTGGAGGGTAGTGGATTTTAAAAGGTCTCCATAAATAGTCTCCCATTCTCGCCTAAACAAAGAATGTTGTTATCGGAACATATGAAGAAGTCCTAGATGTCCTTGCCAGCTTTGAGGTAAAATAGACAGATTGCTATGTACATACGTGTTCAAATTATTAGACTAAACGATTATTTTTGATAGTCTTATGTTTTTTGTTGTAAAAATAGGAGCGAAAAGCGTAATAGTTGATTTGTTTTAATGGTTTGATTGACGCCACGAAATTTTCCTTTCAAGCGACTCACAGATCACTGAATTTTTCACAGTTGGTAACATCTGTCACTTTCCTTCCAAATCATGTTGGTGTTAGTTGCCTCTGTACATGCTTTGAAACTGTTTTTACTGTATTGTTTTAAGTTTCTGTGGTATATTTCAGCTTGTTATTTATTCTATAAACTTCTTGCTACATGAACATGACATTATATCCCTTGTGAAGTTGCATGTTTCTAGCTATAGGAATAAATCGTGGAGTTTCCAAAGAAAGTGATGTTATGGAGAAGACAAAAGATGTTTCACCTCGGAAAGTTTCTGCCGTGGTAGCACTTCTTGCTGAAAATCGTTATACACAGCGCTGAAAATCGTTATAGAAATTGCTGACAGAATGAGAATACCACAGAAAACTATCAGCAGAATCAAACTTTCAGTGCAGAAATGTGGTGAATAAAAGCCAAACAGGAAATGAAAACGTGGACGTAAAAGAAAAATCAGTCGTAGAACAATGAAAAAACTTACAAACATGGCAACAATGAAACGCAAACTTACTTCTACAGACATGAGCCATCATCTGAAAGGTTTGGGTGTTGAAGTTTGTGGTTTAAAGGCATGCCGACCGAGGAAAACACAGAGAATCACACCTGCCGCGAAAACCAAAAGATTGAAGTGGGCTAAACAACTTCAGGAGTGAACAAGTAAGGACTGGGCTAAGGTACTACAATGATATGGTAAATTAAGTGGGCCTGGTCTCCAAATTTAGGAGTTCTGGATTGAAATTGTGATGTTTTATTGATACTGAAGAAATGCACATTTGAATTTTGGGACTGTTGAGGTCTCCGATGCTTCTATTCACAAATTTCCTAACTTGCAATTTTGTACACATGCTCAGGTATGCTTCAGTGACGAATCTGTATTCACTGTGATAGAAGAAAGCAGCCGGCATGTTCGTCGCAGACCTGGAGAACTGTTCAAAGCGGAGTGTGTGAAGCATAAGACTTCCGTTATGGTCTGGAGTGTAATGTCTGTGAAAGGTCCTGGCAGATTATACATTGTTGAAGGACAATGAGGCAAGAATATTATAAAGGAATCCTTGAAAAGAAACTATTCCCCAAATAAATGAGTGGTTTCCTAATAAAGATGTAATATTTATGCATGATGCGGCACCTTGCCACAAAGCCAAAAGTGTTTCCAAGTACTTGGAAGAAAAGCAAATGAAAGTGTTGCCCTGGCCAGGTAATAGCCCTGATATGAACCCTACTGAAAATTTATGGGCTATTGGGAAACAGAGGATAAGGAAACATTACAATACCCACCAAACAAGATCTCATGGAGAAACTAGAGGAAATGATATTAATATGTCGTGTGAGAAGTTAATAAAACTATGCCAAACAGGATAAAAAATGTTGATTAAGAACAAAGGCAAGCAACTTAGTATTGAATGTACAAATATAATCTGTATGGGGAAGTAAATGTGTAATAAATATAAGATTTTGGAAAAAATGTCTTTAGTCTAATAATTTGAATACGTCTGTATGCCTCTAGATGACGAGGTGTTCACTTGCGGCGATGGGACGCAGCAGAATAAGGCGTCGGCGGACTGCAGTAAGCGCATGGTTCTGCCCACTTTTCGAGCTGACATAAAATGGGGTTCAATCTTAGTCCTTAGCAGTCTGCTTTTTGACGACTACGAAAACCGTCCTGAAATCATCTTATGCACATATTCACAATTACCGTCAGTGAGATCCCTATTTACCTCAAAAGTAACAAAAACGAAGAAGATTTGAAAAGAACTACATCCAGTTATAGATTTCCTCATCTTTAGACGGCTGTGGATGCAACTCTCACGTAATACTTTAAGTCTCTTGCAGCAACGCCGAAAGCAATGAACGCGCGGAGCTCGATTTTACTGACAAATCTGGAGGAGGAAGGAGGGCTCTCCACTGTCGCGATTTCAGAGTTTTCGCCAAAAAATATCCACCACTACACAAGCTCACCATGAAAACCATCTACCGCTGTGCAGAAATCAGTAAAATGCTGCCACTATGGGTTTGCCAATATCAACGATTTTACTTCTACTGAATCTGTTACATACACATCAAAAAAGTTTTCCATCAGCTCGGTTCCGAGAGTTCCAGAACCTGCACGGAAAATTGGAATAGAGATTATCATAACCATCTTTTCTGCCCTTTTTATTGCTCATGAAAACCATACATTGCATGTTGTACCACCATACAGCGAGACCTTCAGAGATCGTGGTCCAGATTGCTGTACACACCAGTACCTCTAATACCCAGTAGCACGTCCTCTTGCGTTGATGCATGCCTTTATTCGTCGTGGCAAACTATCCACAAGTTCATCAAGGCACTGTGGTCCAGATTGTCCCCATTCGTCATAAATCCCTCAGAGTGGTTGGTGGGTTCGTCCATAAACAGCCCTTTTCAATCATCCCAGGCACGTGCGATAGGGTTCATGTCTGGAGAACATGCCGGCCACTCTAGTCAGGCGATGTCGTTATCCTGAAGGAAATCATTCACAAGATGTGCTCGATGGGGGCGCGAATTGTCGTCCATGAAGACGAATGCCTCGTTGATATGGTTGCACTATCGGTCGGAGGATGGTATTCACGTATCGTACAGCCGTTACGGCGCCTTCCATGACCACCAGCGGCGCACGTCGGCCTCACATAATGCCACCCCAAAACAGCAGGGAACCTCCACCTTGATGCACTCTTTGGACAGTGTGTCTCAGGCGTTAAGCCTGACCGCGTTGCCTCCAAACACGTCTCCGACGATTGTCTCGTTGAAGGGATATACGACACTCATCGTTGAAAAGAACGTGATGCCAGTCCTTGAGCGGTCCATTTGGCATGTTTTTGGCTCCATTTGTACCGCGCTGCATGGTGACGTGGTTGCAAAGGGGGCCTCGCCAGGGACGTCGGGAGTGAAGTGCAGCCTACTGCGCGCAGTTTGAGTCGTAACACGACGCCCTGTGACTGCACGAAAAGCATTATTCAACATGGTGGCGTTACTGTCTCTGTTTCTCAGAACCATCCGTAGGTAGCAGTCATCCACTGCAGTAGTAGCCCTTGGGAGGCCCGGGCGAGGCATGTCATCGACAGTTCCTGTCTATCTCCTCCATGTCCGAACAACATCGCTTTGGTTCACTCTGAGACGCCTGGGCACTTCCCTTGTTGAGAGCCCTTCCTGGCACAAAGTAACAATGCGGACGCGATCGAACCGCATATGCACGATTGAACTACAGACAACACGAGCCGTGTACTTCTTCCCAGGTGGAATGAGTGGAACTGATCGGCCGTCGGACTCCCTCCGTCTAATAGGCGCTGCCCATGCACGGTTGTTTACATCTTTGGGCGGGTTTAGTGACATCTGTGATCAGTCAAAGGTACTGTGTCTGTGATACAGTACCCACAGTCAACGTGTATCTTCAGGAGTTCTGATGACCGGGGTGATGCAGAACTTTTTTTGGCGTGTGTATAAGAATATATGTCCTAGGCTTACCTCGATACCACATTCATATGTTGGAACGGTAAATGGACGATTACGACTTTTTTGGAGTATTCTGACAAGGATCAATGTCGATGTCAAGGGATCATTTATAAAAATAATTCTACGAGGAGGATAGCGATAGAAATCAGCGGAGTGGTGCTAAATTCGTAACCGAAAGGTTTAGTCGGCACAGTCTTACAGGGATGTTTAGTTATCTTACACGAGAATCTCAAGAAGAAGGAATAGTCCTTTGCGCGAAAAACTGTTTAGCAAGTCGTATAATGCACAGAAGGAATACAAGGAGGGAGAGAGAGAGCGCGTACTGTCATTTTATCGTGCTAGATTCCTATAGGGGCAAATGTAAATAATAATAATAATAATAATAATAATAATAATAATAATAATAATAATTTCTTACTGAACTGCTCCAGTTGCTAAAAGGTTCTTAATTTTATTCCACGACTGGTTTTGGCTTTCATTTTTAATCCGTTTTCTAGTAGAACCTGAACCTTATTTTATCAGCGACCTAATCCGCGTCAGGTTTTCCATTTACATGCGTAAGATCTAGTCCACCTTGTACACACCCGCAGAGTGCAGAGTATCTAACTTGACCTTAGTGCAGTCAAAACATTCCGATTCTTTCTTACGTTGCAGAAGACCTGGTCTCTAACGTTACGTAGATTTTTTTCTGTTGGGTCGCTCCAGATTCCACTAGAAAATGGCTTCAAAATATAAATCGCAACCGGTAGTGGAGTAAAATACAAGACTTTAGCAACTGGAGCGGTTATTCAGAAAAGTTAATTCTTCTCATTTGATGTTTTATTTTCCTCTAGTATTCTACCATATTTTCACCACGTGCCCTTTTTTCCTATCTTCTGATAACTAACATCTGTTTTCTTCGTGCTTCTGCCTTCGAATCCTTATCCTGCTGCTTCTGCTTTTGTGTATTTTTGAATCTTCACTTGTCGGACCCATCAGCTTGTTAATTGCTTTTCCAGAGATACTTTGTTTTGTCAACTAACTGTAATTTGTCCAGTACAAATGTCCAAAAATCAGTCTTCTTTGCTTTCCTCTATTTTGATGTATTTCCTAGTTTCTGCTTGATTCCACGTTTCCCTGATTCTTACTGGACCTAAAATTTTCCTCGCAATTCTCCTAGCTAATGTTCACAGTTTGTCTAATTTATAATTTAGCGAGAGAGATTCATTTTTAGAGGTTTTCTGCTTTCCCTACCGTATTGTAATATATTACATATGTTCCTTGATACTTTTCACTGTAAGCATTTTTTTTATAACTTCATATGCAGTTTTCATTTATTGAAGATCTTTCTAACCCTTTTTCTTTAATTCTCTGTGGTATATCGTTGAAATTTTAAACTTTTCCGTTTGAACAACGTCTGTAAAAAAAGGTTGGTGTATTTTTATGTTAATTTTTGTTTCTGTTGTGGAGATTTTTTACATTGTTATGTTGGCTATCCATTATTAATTTATTACTACACCCTTTATCCAAAGACAGGCATACCTTCTGCCGCTCCTTATGCATCTAGCTTCATAGATGATGATTATTTATAACGGAGGACGCTAAACAGCAAGGTCATCAGCGCCAAGCTACATAGATACCAATTTATGGCGGTGGTAGCATTAAATTTAAACGCTTCAAAGTACATGCACCCACTGGAGAGAGTACTGATAATCAGGACGTAAAAACCATGTGATTCATAAAAACTGCCCCACTTTATCTGGATGGCAGCCCGTTAGTACTCTTACGTGATTACGATCTGGCTTTTAAGAGCGGCGAGGCATTTCTGATCAGAACGGAGCCAACAACCACTCAAAATGTTGACACCTTGCAATTTTTACATAGTGTATGGTGCTGCAGAAACTCTGAAGAGAATAAGATGCTGCAGCGACTAACTGACCATTTGGATTCTCCGTTTCGGTAACTAGTTCGAGAATTCTTCACCCATTAAAACTGCAGCAGTTGTCAAGGACGGGCTACTAGTGATGAATTCATGTAGTCACTTCGTCACCGGAACTTTTTATAGAAACCTAGAATTATGGGGATTTTACAAATAGAGAATGTCACGCAGGAGACAAGATTATCTTGTATCGTACCTACTTTCTGCCCGTTAAGCGCCCGGATCGTTTCCCCCACCATCCACAACACTGGAATACTTTAAAGTTAGTTTAAATTCTGCTACTTTAATGTTACAAAACATTGTGCTGCCATCTGCGATAGAAATACTAACATCGATTCTATACCGCAGCCGTATCTGAGGGTACCCTTATAAGGCCAGTGGGGACGAATAACGCTATCTGAATTAAAATATAAGACTTTCTCCCTGGCACAACATTACAGAATCAGTCGAAAAATCGAGATCGACAACAGAGCCGCTCGAGACGGAAGACAAGCTTGGAATGGACAAGAGCGAAGCATGAAACAGGCCGTGGATTTCTTTTAGAAATCATGTAACCACTCAACGTACGCGATTCAGGCAAACCACGGCATCCCTAAATACAAACCTTTCTCCTCGTGAGGGAGTCTCAAATGAATTTTTTATTCCAACTTCCAACACATGTACGATCTTTCATTGCCCAATGCATGCCGCCGCACGCTATTACTAATGCCAACCGCACACGCAGCCACTCGTTGCCGACCGGAGTTGGTAACGTGTCTGCAGCGAATCACTTCCTTTGTAGTTAAATAGGGCTCTGCAGACAGTGTGAGTGCATAGTGACTCACCAGTCAATCTCTTGCAACGCGTTGCCAACCAGTTGCTACCGACCCGGCACCAGAGTTGCCAAGCGATCTGAGTTGCGTCGGTCACCGAACACAGCTCTGTATTCGTTTAATTTCAAGATAAACGAGCCGTTTGTGAACATCTGCTTTGTACTGGCACTCGACAACCTTCCCCTTTGATACAACTGCAAGCTCCCAGTCTACCGAAATAGAGATTTGACAGAGAAAGTGGGATGTTGAAGGGGACAAAAATTCGAATGACATGTGTAATATACTGTACATCTATTGTTTAAAATAAGATTCCCGGTACGCCAATGGACGCAGATGTACAAAAAATGATTGTAAAACACGTCGACAGGATTTTGTAAGACTAGCAGCCTTTTCCGTTCTGTAAAATTACACAGTCAAATTGAAATCAACAGTAAAATGCCACAATGTCCGATACGTATAAATATATTGGTGTTCACATGTAAATGATTTAACGACCACAAAGCTGCAGCACCACATTTCCGTGCATATAAATCTCAAGATATTTAGGTTTTCTCAATTAAGGTCATGATGTGTTATGGCGCTAGAAATCAACAGCACCAAATCACTGTAGCACTGTTTAGTCGTTCTATAATAAACTAGAAATTTCGAGCACATCTGTTACACCTCCTTGGCTGTTACTTGCAGCATGTTGTTTATGTTCCTTTGGATGTACGAATAAATCCGGAATTTTCTTTGCTTTTTTTATCGAACAGAGAACATCTTCCTCTGAGCTTGAACGTGTTGTCGACATGCCGAGTATAACTAGAAGATGCTCTCCTCTACGCTTGCAGCCGCAGTTTTTCATTTCTGAGTTGCTCCGTGTGCGGAACTGCTTTGCCAGCTAGTTGGCAACCAATTGTCGGTGCAGGTCGCCTGCCCGTTGCGTTCTTTTGCAGTCTCTCCTTGCCCGGACAGCGGAATAGTTAACAAAATTTATACAACCTACGAAAGAGCACACAACGACCAGGTCTCGTATCTCGACAAACTCACGAGAAAAAGGAAGATAACGCATCACTTCATATCTTGCACTGTCATGTATGAGGCTTCGAATTCTTTGCCGATAAAAAGTACAAAGTGATACATCATATTTTCGGAACCGTTCCCAAACTCTCACCGTATGGACGATTTTGTCGAACAACTGAAGTGACATCTTGCCTCCTGTGCGCACAGTGCCAGTGGAAGTACATACATCGCATGTACTTATGCACTCACCCCTAGGATATGCCACAACACAACCGTGCAATATCGTCAGAGGGAGAGAGCCCACAAGTTTTTTTAGGTACGCCATATCCAGCTGAAGCCACTATTCGAAACAGTCGCAGACAGTTTTTCTGTGTGATTAAGATCCAGTGGTTTAGTGGACCAGTCAAGATGCGATAGGGTGCAAGACTGTTAGTCAAACCAAGAACTTATGCGTGCAGCCCTGTAAACTTGGGTGTGGTCATCTCATCTTGGACCACAGGAGTCTCCTAAGCACACTTATCTTTAAGTACATGAAATGGCAACACTTAGTCACCAAAAAATGTTGAAATAAACAACCTGGTTCATGTTCGCGGCAACCATTATTAATATTGTCCCACGTCATGCAACGAAAACCACCCCTCAAAATATAGGACCACCTTCGTCCTGAACAACATCCCACACAGAATGCCGGTTAAGCGTCTCTTGCTAGGCACAGACGTCTGAAACACTTGCCGTCACAGAAATGCACACACAGCGTACACGATCAAATTTGTCTATCTGGTGGCTAATTAAATATTCGGTTTAACAATTATCTGGCCAACTCATAGATTCAGTCACTTATTTCTATGTATAACCAATCTGGCAACGATGTTTTAGCACCGTTTCACATCTGTCCCAGTCAATTGCCCTAACATCCCAATACTGTTTTAATCAGGAACCAAGCCACTATATTAGCACGCTAGGTATCAGTTTCAGTCAACGCCGCTTGTTAATAACGGGATATTACCGTTAGAAAAACTTAAGTTTGGTATCAGTGTCAGCCCTCAGAGATTGTTTAATTGTGTGCAAACAAAAATATCCAACTGACTCCCCCGCAAATAGTCTGCGGTAAAGTGTCGCGTGGGTTGTAAACCATTTCAGACTATTCAAGCAACACTGCCAGAACCGTGATATAGTGTTCCTGATCACCCCCCCCCCCCCTCCTCCACCTATAAATGCCACCAAACACAGTCGGATTGTCAAGTTATATTGTTGTCACATACTGAGTAACATAAAGCACAGCGTTTATTACGATGCGCGTTCCGCTCGAGACACAGTTACTTGTTTCGGCCCAGAAAACATCTTTGGGCTATTTTTACTAGCTTCACTGTTGAAACTTGTACTGCGACGTATTAGTTAAGTCAAGTCCTGAGACAAACAAGGAAGCACGTGAAGATTCTGTACATCTTCGTGCATCACGCTACGAAGAGATCGTAACACAAGATTTTAAGTCTTGTCAAAAAATACCACCAGAACATCGATTTTGCGGGTCTGAAACAGATCATGGTACATCTTTGCATTAAGATTTAAATGAATTTTGTGGTAATATATTTTTCTAAAGTTAAATTGCTAATGTATTGTATTAGACCTACGTTCTTCTACTAGTGCGAGATAAAGCGTCCATTAATTTTGCTTCTAAGACGACTTGTGAAATATTTTTGAGGCTTAAAGGATTTTCGACAAAGTTCGCTGGTGTGAAAGAAAGTTTCCTTTCGAATATAAAAAAAAATCAAAGTATAAATGTACACTCAGAAACATGTAATTTTGCTATTTGACTTTTTTTTAAATATGGAATCTGCAGATCATCATTCCTTGAGATTTGTCCCTACCGTGGCCCACATGCGAGATTTGGTTTAGTAACAGCGGCGAAGCAAACGTTTAGAAGAACTCCCAACGTAACATACCCTTTATTTTCAATATACAAAATAAATACATAGATAAATCAGTTAGTGGCCTCGTCGCAAGTACGGCAACTTCCTGAACAGGAAACATCACTGGAGCGCATTTTGGTCGATGTAATCAACTCTTCCCAGAAAATTAGTTCCTATCGACATTTTCATGATTGATTAGCGCTGTATACCGCGCCCAACACAGGCAGAACGTTTGCAAGATAAAACTTACGAAATGTGTATATAATAACTACACGAGGTCGATCAACCCAAAGATCAGTAAATATTTGTAGCAAAAAGGGAACACTTGTTCTATGGTTACAACGTAACGACACTTTTTTAAATAAGGATCTCGTACGCAGTCACCTTTAATTTACAAACAATTACATTATTTATATTTTCTTCAATTAAATAGTACGCTCGCGCGTGAATGCTATGTCAACAAACAACCATATGCTCGTCCAATCGCTTTACATCCATCAAATCTGCGTTTTTGACCAAAAATTGTTGTTACACATGTGCCCACAATTGAGAGGAAACGTAAAAAAACGATGCCTATGAAACATGAATTGCAAGACTGCAGTTTGTAGTTTCGAAAGAGGTCGTACTGATCTAAATCAATATTATTAACGGTGAGATTTATGTAGGATATAAGCACACAGACCTCGAGGCCTGATAATCTTCATCCGAAAAAGGTCGCATTGTACATACTCATCTACGTCCTTTTTTTTTTTTTAGAAGCCATACAGTTACGCGTCTTTTCCATTCGGTTACGGATGGTTTGTCTCATTAGCAATTAGTCATTGACTGCGAATTTCGGTCCCGAGAGTGATGTTCGTGGTTTATTTGCAGGTCGAGTGACTGTCCTAGTCGAGACGGTAATAATCCGCTGTCATTTTCAATAGGCGTTTCGAACTGTAATGGAGCTGTGACACGTACTTAAATCATAACAACCTCAGGCTGATAGAGAAATTTTCCGCAAATTCAAGCGTAGTGTGAAATCTGGGAAAGCTTTCGGTGTGCCAGTACTCAGAAGGCTTCCCAGGACGTCTCTAACTTTTTAGATTATCGAATTCGCAAAAATCTTCGAGTGATTTCCTCAGGCTGTCTGATACAATATTAAGTAGAAAATGATTAGGCTATTACCGGCTGAGGAGACTGAACCTAGAGATTGCCTCTGAACGAGAAACAAGGCACTCTTTATACCGTAAAAATGCTGAGTGGGTAAAACACAAAGTTTAACAATTAATGTGATTTCCTTGGAACTCGTGAAATCTGGCAGACGATTGTGGATCCTGTAAGATGGAAGCAAACAAGTCTTGCGGGACCAACACGAGTTTTGATTTTCATTTTTCTAGCGTTGGTGTCTTTGATTTTACAGCAGCACTTTTGCATTTGATCTGGGAGCTAACAGATGAGCTGCTAGACGAAGAACCAGACTTGTCGCGGCTTTTTTTTAGAGGCTTAACAGACTGCATTAATTCCGTGAAAACTCGATTGGTGCGATTTCCTGCCCGTTGCATCTTCATTGTTATCCAGTTTTTGCATTTGTGCATTTTATGTGGAAGTCGCAAGGAACCGGTTCGAGGTAGTGTGTTAGCTGTTAACGATGAATTTTTGTTAGGGCTGTGCTCTGAGCATGAAATGTTTGTAAGAGTAGTCATATCGTTACAAAGCTTATTTCATCAGCGTCGAGCGCTGATAGTTTTTAACAGCGTCTCTCCGGGAAACTCGATGGTGGCGTCCTTTATCAAGACATTTACAGGTGTAGCAGTAACCAGAATTGATCGAGGTACACCTATAAAGATTTTCGTAACCAGTAGGAGGCGGCATACGTCACACGATTTAAATAATGCGCCACACACTGCTAAAAACGCGTGGGGTCTACCAAGAGCACTCGTAGGAGAGTGAAGAAACAGTATAATATGTCTAGTTTTGGAGTAAACTAAATCAAATTTAAATCACCGATGACAGTTCCTAATTACCTACATAATAAACGGAAACAAATTTCCAAATGAAAGTGATACAAGTTAAAGAGGACTGCTGTGTCTAAAAAAAATTATTGTCTATTGTGTGGCATTATTACACAAAATTCCAGTTCAACAAAATACAAAATGAAGAAATAAAAGTGAAATCAACTTTGTCAATGCATCATCTAGTCGATGTCCAAGATAGGAACCGCAATGACTTCGCTGACATCACAATTAGCAAAGTGTTTCAAGACAGCCAGTAATCATCATACAGGCTGATTACTGAATTCTTCGTTTTCAGATAGTTTTTTTCAATAACATTCTTTATTCGAAGCTGGTTATTTCCTCCCTATGAATGTAGAAGTGACACGGGTGACTAACATTGGATACACAGCTTGAATAGGGTAGGAGGAAGTGGAGGAGATCTGACCTGTTGATTACAAGCCATGAAAGCGCCTAAAAACGTGACAGACGGAGCCAAACCTAAAGACTCTAAAAATACTGGCGAGTACTATAAAACTGTGACTGGCGAGGTGCAGAAAGCACAAACTTCACACACAAAAACTGTAGATGTTCAAAGCGAATTCTTCACTGAGGACGTATGAAGGGCGCCGTCTGATAGATTACACGATATTAATGATTTCATTTGAAGAAACGACTGTTTACGTGGACTCATCCGATGTCTATAAAAAGCAGACCGCTTACTGGAATTAAGTTATATGGCAGTATACCCTTTCTTCAGCAATAAAACATCATCACAATGTTAGTAGGATCTTTTATCGGTTTTCGCCCGAACTGAGTTTCCCTCGAAACAGAACTACACACAAATCAGAAACAGATGAATGTTCTTTAGATCTGCGACTCACGGGGGAAAAAATCATTTGGCTGAAAATTCCCAAGCCGCAAGTCCAATATTATAGAAGGTTTCATGTTTATACTAGGTAGTGAGAGTGAAAGAAATCAATTTAGATGTTAATAGCCGAGAGAGATTTTCAATCGACAACTTTCTGCAACGAAACACTCAGCTGCGACAAGGAGAGGTGAGGTGAGCCAGCTGCTGATCATACCTGCACGTCTGATTAACGACAGTTTAGTCCTCCACAACTCTCTAGGTCAGAGATTCCAAAATTATTCCTCTGATTTTGAGACTCTTAGTACTTTGAGGGAACAACTTATTTATTGTTAAGTACACAAAATTTTTTTCGATGCTAGAAAAACTTGTTTTAATCCGTGATTACTTCATTATTAAATCATAACTAAGAACACAGAAATTTGAATGCAAGGTTATTCTGAATGATGGATCCATTTTCAAAACTTCGTATTTATTTAAGAACAAATCGAAAATGAGTTTTATGCCAACGAAAAGTGGAAGTTTCAAGGTTTTTTCATAATGTTTGATATCAATTTATTAATTATAAATGAGATAAATGATTTAAATGTTAAATGCGGCCACCATTGGCTGTACGGTCCATATCGACGCGATAGTATCTGCTGTTACTGTGTGCACGGCAGCAGTGAGCCGGTTCCGCAGATTGTTCAGAGTGGTTAGTAGAGGCGGGACGTAAACCACTACCTTCACATAACCACAGAAGGGCAGAGCCAGGTTCTCAAGTCACCAGCGACCGATCCAGCGCTCAGGAAGGGAGCCTCGTACATCACGGTGCCAATGGAGCAGAGCTCCATCCTATTGAAAAATGAAATCTTCCATAACTTATGGAACAACCATTGTTCCAACATGTCCAGGTACGTGATTCCTGTTACAGTTCTTCCGCAGCTAAGAATGGTCCATAAATCTTTGTGCGGGATACGGCACAGAACACGTTGATCTTCGGTGAGTCTCTTTCGTGTTGAACTGGTGAATGTGGATTTTCCAAACCCCATATGCGAACATTGTGCCTGTTGACTTTCCCACGAAGGTGGAACGTCCCTTCATCGCTAAAAATTACAAGCGTCATCCTCAATATTTGCTAGGAAGTAACCGTAAAATCCGACACGCTTCTCTTTATCATTGGGGTTGAGAGCCTGCACAAGTTGTAATTGGTAGGGCTTTTGCAGCAAACGTCTTCTCAGAACTTTCCATACATTTGGTTGGGGTATTTAAAGTTCTCTGCTGGCTCTATTAGTAGACTTATTGGGACTGCGCACAAAACTTTCCGTCGGACATCATCTTCTGGCACACACAGTCGACCTGTGCTTTTTCCTTTACACACATTCCCAGTCTGTTTAAATTTCTTAAACATTTTGCGAGTTGGTGGTTGAATACCGAATTTGGTACGAAATGCCCGCTGCGCTGCAATGTGGAACTCACTTTTCGGGAACTTCAGAACGCAGAAAACCTTGTGCTTCGCAGTCGCTATTTCCCTCACAACTGACAGTGAAACGGAATGACGGCCCTATTGCCGCGCGAACTCTACCGGCCGCGTCTGAAACCATCACCGCCTACCGCTGCTCGCCAAAAACGTAGGAACTTCCTCTTTTCATTGGTATAAAGCTTGTTCACTTTGGATTTGTACTTGGATACATACGAATTTTAAAAAATGTGTCAATCATTTAGAATAACCGAGTATTTTTAAAAAATAATTGGCATCCTCAAATTGTCGTGGAATACATCACGTTATTAATAGTTTCTCGCGGAGCACTTATTCACTTCTGTGGAATACATTTTTGGGGAAACCTGCTCTAGGTAATTGCTGGACAGGTTCCCACCTCTTCTTTAACACCGTTACAGAAAAGAACGGTTAAAACACAGTGAAAAATCACGCTTTTGCATATATAACTTTCCCTTCCATCTTACGCTCAAGTGAATATAGGATTGGTACGCGGCCACGAATTTTAATAAAGGCTCATTACTCTACCATTGTCGATTTAGTCGTACGCAAGACAGTGAAACAGAAGACTTTATTTAAAAAATTTCACACTAGCTCTTTCGACCGTCACATGTTTTTGTGTTATAAATTAGGCCATAATATATGAGCGGACTAAAAACGCAAGTTACAGTTTACAGATTGTTGTGACAGGCAATATTCAATGTTGCATTACACTCAAAAGTGAGGCAGATACACCACAGCATGTTTTCAACATAGTCAACGAGTCGTCGTAAACAAAGACTCCAAACATTCTACCAATCTTTCAGTTTTTCGACGACAGAGATCCACTCCGCGTAAACGTCCTCATCGTTGAAAAATCTGCGACTGCTACGATTCAGTTCCTCGACCGCCAGAACACTGTTGTCCGTGGTCGATGTCTATGGCCTTATATGTCTGCGCGGCCTTTGTAAAATTGTTGGCACCATGCGTTTGGTCCGTACACTGCCAGAATCACACAGTGAACCAGTGTGTAATTTAGACGGTTTGCCCACCAGAATCGTACAGTCTCGCATACTTCCACTTTGGAGCACGTTTCCAGCTGCCACTCCATTTCTCTCCCATACTGTGGTGCACCTGTTACCCGCACTACAGGAGAACTAGGTCTGCAGGAAACCTATAACGTACTCTCTTCTGACAATGCGCCTCTTGATGCGCAATGGTCTTGGCGTGGGATGAGACGTGTAACCTACGTTCTGAAGCCCCTCCCTCGTACGTATAACTTAGGGGGGCGTCATGGTGGTAACAAACTGCACGTTTGTAACAAAGCTTATGAAAACTGATGCAAGGACGTACTCAATTGGTCGATGCAAAGAACTCACAGTTGTTAGTTGGCAAGGGAAAAACAACGGAAATCATGTATAAACTGCTGTGAATACCCTACCAAATAACAAGCATTACTCACTGCCCTACAAGTCTGCACTGAACGGCCTCGGTTCCATTCGGCACGCTCATGAAGGCCGACCGGAAAATCTGAAAGTTAGCAAACGATAAATTTGAATGGTAGACGGTGGCTCTAGTCACTTCCAAAATAAGCTGCATGAATACTTCCTGCAGAGGAATCAAACACGTAGGGTTAGCGAGGGAGAACACTAACAAATGTGGACCGTCGTGGGGAAGGGAATAGCTTGGAATTTCTTCAAAGGAATAGTTCCGGCATTCGCTGGAAGCAACTGAGCGAAACAGTATAAAAAGTAAATCAGCATCTCCGGAACACCCTTCACTTCCAGTTTTTTCTTGGCCACTGTAAAGACTGTCGGTACCCTACTGAAGCAGCTCCGATAACGTCGGCCCAAAACAAGCTTTAAATATTTGAGAGAGATGTTAGAAAAGCAACCTCTGCTACAGCAAACTCTTCGATAAGTGCCAAATGTTCTCAATACTTATGCTCTGTGGCGAATAAAATTGTAAGCTCTTACTATTCGAGCAATGTAGCTACAGTGATAAGCCAAAGGCAGTTCCACAATACAGTAGTTTTCAAAACATGTTCGAACAGAATGGAAGAAAATTAGACTTTCCCGACTCGTCGATAACGGCGTCCTTAATTACAAGAGGGGCGGAAGAGAACGATGTTCTTGCCATCCTCCGACCCGTGGCGCAGAATCAAGTTGCAAACTTAAGTCTTTCACATATAGCAGAGATGGAAATCATGGTATGACCTAGAGGCAATCCAAAAGATCCAGTTTTTTCAAGAGCTCTCTGCAAGAGACTCTTGAATTAATACAAGATATACTTCTTAGCCAGGCGATTCATTAATTCTAGGTGTGGATTTTCCAATTGTGGTTGTGATCTGACTGTGGTACTAAAATTTAAGTTATTACGTGCTGTACTTCATCGTTTGAGAAACTTACTTTTATCCCTTGTTGACTTCTATAGGTAGTACTGGACTGTACGTAGTACTTGTCAACATTCAGTGATACTTCATTTATCTTTAACCATCTGTTGATGTTTTAGGATATTTCATTAGCTGCCTTTTCAATAAGGTGACTGGTACTATTTTTTATTCCAATACTTATATCTGAAGAAAGTACAAAATTTGCCTCTTCTGAATAAGCAAATGGAAGATCATTTATGTATATCAGGAATAAGATTGGACCCTGAATCTAATCCCGTCTGATGGCTTCAAATTCGCCATGCGGCTTCCATAGAGTGGGTGCCCATTGCTCTCTGTCAGCTGTAACACACTGCTCGCACATAACTTATCCAATTTGGGAAGAAACTCTGAATTTGTTAAAAGTGACAAGCCAATTTTAACGCAGGCGTTAAAGCAATGGCTAATAATGAATCACCTTCTTAATGTAAAAAGTTTTCCCTTTTTTGTAAAAACTAAAATAGAAGTTCCTTTTATCCACCATAGTAATGAATACCAGTAATTCGTTTGCAGACAATTACATTAGTAAAAGCAATCAAGTTCGTTACTAACGACTATAGTTCAAGCCACTGACAAGTTAGTGGAGGAATGAGTTCTTAATTGAAAATAAGGCCCAGTACCACCAAAATTTCTCCACTATCGGTCTCGGCCGTCAGGCCATTTCAAAGTGTTCAGAACTGAAGAACAGGCGGACCTCTGCCACTTTGAGAGCGCCAGGGAGCGTTCTCCAGTTGCGAATACTAGGAAACGCCCCGAGTGCCGAGACCGGAAGTGGAGAAATTTTGGTGATACGGGTGCTTCGTTCCAATAAAAACATCACTGACATTTGCGGATGCTCTGTGTGCAAAGGAAACCGAACAATGAATGACTCTTAAGCTGAATGTACATTGACTGCACCTGATTCGTGCACGGAGGTGACAAGCGGACCGACTTCTGTATACACACACACACACACACACACACACACACACAGTAGCGTTAGCGCTTGCAGCCGACCTTGCTGTGTCCCGCCGCCGGTTCTGGCTCGCACGTGGTCGGCGTCCTGCGTCGGCAGCGTGCGCGCCACAACTGACGTGGCCGCCGCAGCGGCAGGGACCGTCTGCGATACAACTGCCCCCACCGGGACCACCAGCAAGCGCCCAGTAGCGGCGCGTTGTTTACGCTGGCGCCGCGCCCGGCACACGACGCTCCTCCGGTACTCTCTCCTCGTAACGAACCATCACTTCTAGCTCTCGATTTTTCTGAAACAAAACCAAACAGAGGACTCTGTCATCTATACCAGTCACTAGCTGTTTAGCTGTTAGGGGCGTTGCAGGAATGGCCCAAGACACGATACAAAAAGCGAGTCAAACGATTTAGTTTGCTTAAAGCCCAACAGTGAAAGCCAGGTTTAGTATACAAGTACTAATATAGCGTAGGAATTTTGGAAGTAGCAATGATAGAGTTTACTAATAACCAAAGAAAATTTCAGAACAAATGTTCGTACAGGTTGTACGGTAAATTTCTCACACTGCTGACAACTGAAAGAACACAAGTGTCGTTGGACATTTTAGTACATTGACATTATCTGCTCTAGTATACAGGGTGTTACAAAAAAGGTGCGGCCAATCTCTCAGGAAACATGCCTCACACGCAAATAAAGAAAAGATGTTATGTGGACGTGTGTCCAGCAACGCTTAATTTCCATGTTAGAGCTCATTTTAGTTTCGTCCACCTACGCTCAATGGAGCACGTTATCATGATTTCATACGGGATACTCTACCTGTGCTGCTAGAACATGTGCCTTGACAAGTACGACACAACATGTGGTTCATGCACGATGGAGCTCCTCCAAATTTCAGTCGAAGTGTTCGTACGCTTCTCAACAACAGATTCGGTGACCGATGGATTGGTAGAGGCGGACCAATTCCATGGCCCCCATGCTCTCCTGACCTCAACCCTCTTCACTTTCATTTATGGGGGCATTTGAAAGCTCTTGCCTACGCAACCCCGGTACCAAATGTAAGAGATTCTTCGTGCTCGTATTGTGGACGGCTGTGATACAAACGCCATTCTCCTGGGCTGCATCAAGGATCCCATGCGATGGAGGGTGGATGCATGTATCCTCGCTAACGGAGGACATTTTGAACATTTCCTGTAACAAAGTGTTTGAAGTCACGCTGGTACGTTCTGTTTCTGTGTGTTTCCATTCCATGATTAATGTGATTTGAAGAGAAGTAATAAAATGAGCTCTAACATGGAAAGTAAGCGTTTCCGGACACATGCCCAAATAACATTTTCTTTCTTTGTGTGTGAGGAATGTTTTCTGCAAGTTTGGCCATACCTTTTTGTAACACCCTGCATAATAACTCTGTGGTGCGTGAATTTCACTGCAGTGGACAACTATTAATGGTCAATTCTCTAATGCAGGGTTTCCCAACGTGTGCACCCGCGGCCACCTTTCACCAAATCGTGTAAAATAATGAGTAAAACCATTGGATAAAAATGTTAAAATCAAATTCATCACTATTTTTTGGTTCGTGTGAAAACGTGCGTCTTCCCAAACAGCCTTTGCGGTTCCTAAGTGAGAACGCATACAGTTTGTACCGGAGAATGCGGCTTCTCTGATCGACTGTTTCGCAACAATACGGGGGTCGTTTGGTGCGCCGGCTCACGGCGCTAGATGCGCTGAAACCTTTTACGCATGAGCGGAGCGAGCTTTGTCGACCAATCACAGCGTTCGGTGGCACGTATGCGGCCGCTGGCATCATTAAATGTTAAACTTGCTTTTTCAGTGCACTACCTATTTCGTAAATCGATTTTTGACCTTCAAGTTGTTTTCATTCATCTCTAAACCAAAGACTATTGGAGATGGTGGGGGGGGGGGGGGGGTCATTGGGAACATGGCACTTGCATTAAGAAGCTTTCAGTTCCCATGGGCTTCGGTCTGTGTGGATACTATGCGCCACAGGGTTAAAGGCAATACAAAACGTTCTTCCGTGCATCCTTGACGTCGATGTTCCATTCCACTGACGGTTTGTGTGAGTACCGCTTTTTGAAAAGCACCGAGGAGTGTTCCGATGTTCCGTTCCATGGCGTCCAATGTGAGTCGACCTTGAAAATTCGAGATCTGACGCCAGTAGTCTATTAGCTGGCAAGCTTTTTCCAGATGTATGCCACACGTCCAAGGGGTGACAGCATCGTAGAGAGTGAGTATTACTGGCACTGAACCAATGTAAAGAGAGTTGCCCCATTAACAACCGAACAGCATGCCGGTATTCTGCTTATTCCTACTGAAGGTGTGAACCTGCTGAAATACGTCTCAAGGTGAGGATTCGACATGATGATATCTGTCTTTCCAAGCAAAGATCAGTAATCAGCTGGCAGAAAGTTCAATGTCTTACTACTTGCTTCTGTTTGGAAGTGAAGAGTGGTTTCTCTTGTTTCTCTGTCTTCATTACTAATTTAATGTTTGTTACTTAATCGTCTGTTTTACGAATTTTAGGTTCTGCGTCAAATATTATAAATGTACAATAGCTCAACCAGTTATATTCGTATAAAAGCCCCAGTTATTTTGACTATCACAACAGCTGTAGATATTTTTAAATAATTCGTGTACCTGACTGTTTCTTCCCAATTAATGAAATCAGTCTTGGGTCTGTGCCTATTGTGTGTGAATGTAGGGGGAAGGGGGCCACATTTCACAAAACGCTGGAAACCGCGTTAGCCGCGGTCGACAGCCTGTGGCGACGATGCGAGCGGGCCCTTCGGGCGACGGCTTTGCACCCCACATAGAATTGTCGTTGCCTATATAGTCTGATATTCACGCAGGGTTGAGTACTCGTCGTACACCTCTCTACTACCAGGTTAAGAACACTTCGAGGAGTTGTCCATCGCTGACAGTACGAACGATCCAGTAAGAGACACTTCACCAGTTGGGACTGAGGCAGTTCTCCTTGCTACAAGCTGACTTTCACAGAGAACGGACATTTTACACTTGTCGGGCAGCCATCGATACGGCAGTGGCACGGGAAGCCATATGGCGGTTATCACATATACGCGGGATGGACCGTTGCCGTTCGAACGACACACGGCAGCCGTGCCGTTAGCACGGTGACGCAATGGGATAGTGATTAGGGGCCTAGTAAACACTGACGCCTCCAGTCTTTGAAGCACAGCGCGTTCTGATGTTATTTACCGTTCTTTTTGTTTTCATAACATTTTCGTAGGTTCTAAGGAAGACATTTTTACCAGTTTTAATAAATTATTGTCTCTTATTGATGTAGTCACGATAGTTAGGAACTACTGTAGTCCGTAGCTGGCCATGAATCGGAGAGCATTTCCCACGCTGGCTGGCTAGGTGACCAAGCGACCACATGTCGCGCGTAGTGCGGTGAGGCTCGGCGCTGGACCGTAGCAACAAGCGTCGACCTGGGAAATATACATGACGGGAAGTACCGCCATCTTGGCGCCAAAGTCACCAATTTTGTTTATTTATATTTAATAATTAAAGTCATTTATGAAAAACATTCACACCCGTTCATTCACAAATGCATATCTTAGTAAGTACGAACTTGATCGTAAATCCACGAACTGTGACGAAACTAGTAAGAGATATGGACTGCGCGCCGAAGTCGGCAGTCGTCGTCAAGAGCTCTTCCTGTCTTGTCCGATGGTAGTATTGCTCTCGGTTACGAGTAGTTTGTGACACGAGTGTTTCATTATTGATCTAATAGGAATAGAAGTGATATTACGGTATTCTGAATGTTAATTTCGAATAAATAGATACCCCGAAGTTGATAGACAGCAATTTGAGATAATTAGCTTCCACCGACAGACACATCCAATGTGCCAATGAAGAATCTGCACGGGACGACATTTACGAGAGCTGTACCGCGCACAGGTATGATGAAATCCGAAATCAAGGAAGGTCCGACTTACACTCGCAAATTCCGGGTGGAAATGCTGACCAGTTATACTGTGCGTCACATATACCAACCACCCTCTACGGTCTAGCGGCTAAGCTGAGTAATAACAGTATCTGTTTAGAAGCGAGGGGATCTCGCAAGGTCTAAATATGGCTTGGGTCGCAGGCACTGAGCGAATTAATTAATTTAATGGAAGAATGGTGAGTTTCTTGGGCCAAACCTCTAAATCAGTGGTCGTCAAACTGCGGCCCGCGAGCCGCATGCGCCCCACATCATGTTTTCGTGCTGCCCTCCACCCTCCTCGGCTTCGCACGGGTAGCATTAGTTATCTACTTGTCTGGCGTAGCGGTGTTTTGTTTACAGAAACTGCGTAGAATTGTGATTAAAGTTGGGGAAGCGATTAGGTAACTGAAAACCATCCACCACTTTCGTTTAACGCGTCACTCGCCGGTGTCAGCAGCGCTGAAGGCGTGAGCGGCCTGCTAGCCAGCAATGTGAGCTGTACGTCAAACGCGCCTTGTGCCCACGGCCGATCGTTTGTCGGCTAGTTTGTCCCGCAGCCGCCTCATTGTTAGCTTTGTCTTGTCAGTTTGTCAGTCGTGAACTAAGTTTCGGTGCTGGGTTTATTTTTGCTCATATTTGGTGATATAATTATTAGTGGAATAAATAACGTCTGATGTACCCTCAAGAACAATGACAAATATGTGAAGAGAAAAGAAGTGTCCAATAAATATGGGAAAAAGGGTTTTGTCTTGTAAGTGGACACAAAAAAGGTACTGCTGCTTGCTTAATATGGCTGGATACGATTGTGGGACTGAGGAGATACAGTTTATTTCGCCACTACACAAGTAAGCACACAATTCATGTACAGTAGCTTTTCCTTTCAATTCAAATGAAAGAAAGGAAAAAATTGCTCATCTAAAATCTACCATTCGTCGTCAACAAAAGTTGGGCAATGTGAGGCTGTGACAGGAGCATCATACCAAATACATCATATTCTGGCAAAAAATATGAAAGCTTTCACTGATGCTGAATTAATGAAGCAATGTATGATGACTATTTCTGAAACTTTGTTTCAAAATTTCTCCATCAGTAAACAAATATCAGCTGAAATAAATAAGCTCACACTTTCAGAATCTACCTATCGACGTCGTATAGAAGGTATTTCAAAATATATGTTTGAGGCAGTAATTAATGAAGTCAAACTATGCAAATAGACTTACACTTAACGTATTATGTAACATAAGACACGATCACATGTTTTGAGTCATTTTTCTTCAACTCACGTGACTGAACTGCAACAGCCTTAATTTAATTAGTAAATATATAATTAAGGCTCACCGGCCACTTGACCATCTTCTTCTTTTGTGCGAATGCACAAACAGTGCCCGAATTCGTACGGGAATCGGCAACGCGCCGCGAGTAATGAGCATAATGGGCGGGGGCACTACGAATATAGTGCGGGAAAATACGTTGAGAATTTGGGTTTCGCGGGAGGCGCGCCAGAGATAAATCCCTGCAGTCGCGCTATCCTCTGTCCTCTCTGGCTCAGATGGATAGAGCGTCTGCCATGTAAGCATGAGATCCCGGGTTCGAGTGCCGGTCGGGGCACACATTTTCATCTGTCCCCGTTGACGTATGTCAACGCCTGTAAGCAGCTACGGGTGTTGATTTCATTGTAACATATCTAGTCAATGCCAGGTACTTCATCTAGTATGAAATAAAATTAAGGCTGTGCAGTTCAGTCACTTGAGTTGAAGAAAAATGACTCAAAACATGTGATTGTGTCTCATGTTACATAATACGTTAAGTATAGGTCCATTTGCTGTTATTAACCATCAGTTCACAAAGACAGCGCAGCAACATTTCGTTGGGCAATTACAGTGTTACAATTTACGGATCATTGAGGATGGCAACAATCTGAAACAGAACATTCTACATGTAGTGGTCCGGATGGTATCGAATTCAACGATAACTGCTAGAAAGTGAGTGGTAAACCTCTCGCTTCTTTACTATAGCTAGTCTATTGAAGGTTCATAGCACACCATTTACGTGATTTGCCAGTTAATAAAAATACCTGGAAATCTGCGGGGGTGCCATTCATATTTTTAGTTTTGGCCCTTGAGCAAGTTTGACGACCACTGCTCTAGATGATTACTAGGATAAGCTTTAAGAGGGCAGGAAACACACAAAAAATGCGTAGATCAATATATGCAAAGGAACTTGCAGGGTATTTCAAGAAACGAACGGCAAGGGGAAAAATGAAAATGGTACGTTGAGTCATTCTACTATTTTCAAAATTATGTTTACACTGAATGGAGTAATAACACTCCTTCGAAAAGCTATGTTTCACAAAACTATAAGTTTGGAGACCCAGTGAAGTTAAAAAGTAAATCAGCATTATGTTTCTCACATTATTTGCTGAAATTTTTCCCTGTACCTGTCTAGCTGCCTGTTACCGATAAAGTAGTTGTCTGACAAGGGGAACTTACCATATGTCACTGACACTGTCTAAACTTAGCATGTGAAGGAATGGTGAAAATATACATCTATTTTGGCCTAGTTTCGACGCCACTTCATCAGTCTGGTCGCAAGGTGTAAAGCCAAGTGAGTCTTATCACAGTTGATAAGAGCACTGTTTCAAATTTTCGCCCCGTGTTTAAACATAATCTTATGAGAATTGAATATTTTTTTGACATCGTGAAATACGATGGAATTATTGACAAATAAAATAAAAATATTTTCTTCATCACCTTTACAAGTAACAGTAACTGAACATGAAGTAAATTCTTAGTTATTTCAGTTTTTGTTCCGATTTTTACTTTTATACTTCAAGAGATCCAGTGCCTTCCCCAGGGTGGTACTGATCATAAAAATATTCAACGCATTCAAATTGGGAGCAACGTACGAAGCCACATAACCGCCTAAGCAAGTCACAATTTTTTAGTGTAACTATTGTTAGGAAAATGAACATCGTTGAAATTGCTAAATATCTTGCAATCTGGCGAGAATTTCGCGGCAGGACATGTATATAAAAACATTTTCCCGACACTGGGGCGTGAAATAGATAACGGAGGAAGGTGTGTACCTTATCTGCATCGCTTCTGCTTGTGATGTCTCTTTGTTGTGCGTTGAGAATAGGACACTTCTGTAGTCTGCGAATGTAATTATTCATCTGGCAGTATTAGCATACATCGCAGCGTTGACAGAACGGCGTACACTTTGGCGGAATTACTTTTAATGAGCAAGTTGTTATTCCGATATTATCGAATAAACAATCGATCATGTAAGGACGGACCTTTGCCCACGCCACGAGTTAATACTGTACAGAAGCGGCTATATTTTTACGTGAAGTTGTACAAGTTCGTCCAATACCTAGTGATAGGCATATTTTGTGAGCTTCCCTGATACTGTGGCTGCTGCATACGTAGTCTGATGCCGTTCCAATAAATTGGTTTTTGATTTGTTGGGCTCAAGTATCAAATTTGCCACTGACGTCTTGAAGATAAACGAAAACTGCTGTTAACCCTCGCATGGCATCGGCTCTGGAAAAATGTGTCTCAGGTCTTTTTTGATCACAAAATGACACTAGCAAAATGTAAAATATTTTCATAAAAATTACACTGATTTATTAAGAGCCCGATGCACAATATTGTGATTTCAACTCCATTGTTGCCTGCTGTAAGTTTCATATACGTTGTAGTTATGGAACAGCTATGTGGGATATTTGAAACAGGGTGTCCACGTGGACAAGGAAAAAAAATTCCCGGATTTTTCCTGTATTTCCCGGTTAAAAATACACTTTCTCCCGGGTGATAGTATATTTTCCCTTATCAATCCTTGGTTTTATACACGAGCGTACAATTTCCCGGCACTTTAGAAAACAAAACTCAGGGAAAAAGGCACGTTTTGGAAATGTCTTTGACGTGCAGCAACATGTACGCTGCATATTTTCATATTACGAAAGTATACATTGGAATTCCACCAAACACCGTGTGTTAATTCCCGAATCACTGAAATCGACCTTTCGAAGCGCTTTTATAAGCCGTTCGTAGCTCATGTCACGTGATCTCGCCAACCGATGACGCGTATATTCAGAGCACAGGACACGTGATAGCCAACAGCAACAGCAACAGCAACAGCAACATCACTGTTAAGTAGCACGAACACACAAACAGGGAAAGTTAATAGTTTACATTAAAAGCAAAGCTTTCATATATAATATTGGTCTCAAGCTGCAAGCGAAGCTAAGCTTTCGCATATACTGTTGATCTTTTTTGCGCGTGTTACGCTTTAAGATATCACACACAAATGTGATATTATTAAAAATTTTACTGACATACATGTCTGATCTTCAGGGTTCCAAATTCTTCTAAATGGCTCGTCATCAAAGAGTTGATTTTTAAATGAGAGTCAAACGCTCTGTGATTTAATAAATTTATGGTACATTATTGCACATAGTGCAACTTACGTAAAAGGATATTTACTTTAAAAGTAACGCTTTTCAAACTACTACTCGCAATATTTTCCCGCAGCCTGTTCGAAACGGGTTCGATTCAGCAGTTGCCAGAGAGCGCAGATAACAACCGACACCACGCTTGGCTAACTACCATGACGTAGGAAGCCCGTATGTACGTACGTGTAAAATATTGAAAGATCATACATTATGTCATAAAAGAAACAAGACGTCAGAGGATACTCCAAGAGCATCGGAATTTCGCGAACCATACTAAAATGTGCACATTCGTATGTCCAGATTCCCAATGAAGAAGACCTCGACCTGATATTAAGCCTTTCAGTGTGGTTTTCGGGATGTAATTTTTCTTGAAGCACCAGTACTGTATAATATGTTTGGTTCTTTATTATGGCATAATGCCATACGTGCTAGAAAATGAAAACGTGCACTTAAAATATAGCGAACAATTGAAATTAGCCAGTATTGTGAAATTAAACATTTCGTTTCAAATACACTGACTGCCTCTGCAGAAACGGCTAACAAAAGTCAAATTTGTTTCGCAAACAGACAAAAATAACTTCATTGCTCCGCAAGACGATTAATGGTTGACTGTCAGAAAGGTGGAAACTAAATAAAATCTGAAACTAATGACATATTTCAGTCTTCCGTAATTATGTGAATGTGTTTTAATTCACTTGATAGCTCCCGGCCACAGAAATCCGTTTTGTTTTCATTTGACGTTTGAGTAAACGAAGGGGAAACAGCAAAATCACTAAATGTTAACACGGGTCGCGTGGAGACAACCCACTATAACTCAGACTGCTCTGCGCATCAGCCCCGGATCTACGACATTTGTGAACCGAGTCAATATTTTAAAAAATCGAATTTTCAAAATATGTTCATCTTGTAGCGCACATCTTCCTGAAAAGACTGAAACATAAAACACATGTATTCGTGGAAATGTAAGACATACTATTTGGTCTTAAGTATTCCAAAGTGCAGGCCACGCCTCTTCATAAAGCATTTTTCTACCGCACGTCCAAACTATATCCAGGAGAGAGGAAATTGCAATGTCCTGTGGTACCTCTCCTTCTCCCAGTCAGCCGATTTGACAGCCTGTCCCTCTTAAGAAAAACATCTCACAATGAATAGCGGATGGGATTATTTGTAATCGAGAGAACAAGAACTCTGCAGAAAATCTGAACTCTTTATTGCCTACTAGTTAATAACTTGCTATTTTGAGTGACATAAAATTAAATATAGGATACATAAAACCAATACTGACGAGAGATGAGCAAGAAATTACACATTATTTCAAATCTTAGGTGCTAGCATTTTTTTTTTTTTTCTCTCTCTGATCTTGCTACAGCTTTACATGGCGTGCTTTCCTTCTGCGAAAGAATCTATTACCTCATCAAAGTTCCTCCAACGTTTTGCTACATGAAAAATCGAAATGTCGATATCTAGTACTGGAAAGACTGTTAATACAAATAATACCCAAGACTGGTGTGGTTTCTCGATCTGATTACGTCTATTTTGTCACTGCTAGATAAAACAGGAGGCCTTTCTAATATGGAAGCAATTTTGTAACACACCAAATAAACGAGATTCTTTTGGCACAAATGGCCATTTTTATAATACGACAGAATATAATCCAAGAACCAATATCAATGCCTATTAAGCTTACTACAGGCAAAAAGCTTTATGTTAGGAAATAGTTTCACATTTCATTCACACGCACCAGCTTCTTAAGCATGAGATCGGAAAGTAGTATTACGAAATTTTTATATATATTTGGAATCGTCTTATTCTTCCATAAATTGTGTGATGTACCCGTTTTTTCTCCTTCCTCGTTCTAACAGTCAATCTTGTCATGACCAATTCTGTAGCTATTGCTGCCACTGTCAAAATCCGTTCGCCGATTAACTTCACTAACCCTGCCAGAATCACAGGTTTAGTTATCCGGTTAGGCGTTGTCACGTGTTCCAACAACACGTTTTCCGCGTTACTTCCCGAATAGAATTTACGCGGCTGCTAGCCGGGGTCTGTACTACTGGTCCTTACTAGTGTAGCAATCTGGCCAAAAATTTTCGGTCAAAATTTCATTTCCTTGGATACACTGAGAAGATAATACGTAATCTCTCTCACCTGTTATTCCCGTCAGTTGTTTATTTCCATTTGGGTAGACCGAATTTATGGATTTCGCTAGTAATTATAACAATGCTGATCATTCGAAAACCCGATCAACCACATAATCAGACAGCGATTGGCATTCATTCGTTCGGCTTTACTCCCTCAGCTCGTATTGCCCCGTCCCCATTTCTCTGCGGAAAGTTCATTTCTAGATGCGACTAGGATTCTCCTGACAGAGACATCACGTACACTACGCATGCATTCAAAAGTCAACTTATGATTCATTCAGAAATCAACTTAAATGTGTTCAAAAACCAAAGGGAGGCGTTTCAAAGCCATATCAATAATCGATACACAAACGTGCACTGGATGCTAGGCGCTATGTGAAACAAGTTTTTTTCCTGAAGAATATGAATTTGGCGCCCCCTTTTTCCCGGTAGCATCCAGCTCCTTGCTGCGACTGCTTGCACAGCCACAAGGCTGTAGCTAGAAGCGGGAGAATCTACTACTCAAACGTGACTCAACTGCGCATGCGCATTACCCGGGGGGGGGGGGGGGGGGGGGGGGGGGGAGAGAAATTGCTAAAACAAATCTAATGTAAAATATTGCGACTACACGCTTATTGAGGCAACTTGTTATGAAGCACTGCATAATCTTCCTAAAGCCTTTGACACATTTTCAACTGGCAGACGCTTGCATGAGCATTGAGCGTCGTTGTATATGGCGCATTTCCTCTGCAATTTAAGTTATTTTCGTTTTTTTCTCTCGTTTACGTTCATACCAGTCAAAATTACAGAAAATTAACTGAAAACTAAAACAACGACAAATTTCCGGAATTCTAAAAATATCCCGGGTTTCTCCCGGATGATAAAATTCCCGGGTTTTTCCCGGATCTCCCGGTTGTCCCGAGTCGTATACACCCTGTGAAAACATTAGTTCCAAAAAGTATTTTAACACAGAATATTTATATACCACTCACTTTGTAACAATATTGTAATTAATTTATTGTGTAGTATCACTTACAAGGAACTGTTTTAGAAATAAACTTCCACTCATTCTCCACGTCGTATGATGAACACTTAATACACAACACTTAACGAAACAATGCCTGCAGTTCTGAAGGGTCAAGTTCAATCAAGATGTGAGTGTCGTCTGCACGATTATTGGTATGCATTACTATTTACACTCTGTATGCGATGTCAGACAGTCTGCCCTTTAATGTAATAGTGGTCTAAGGCGACGTGGAGTATGTGAAGTTTCACATATTGCATTCCTTGACTCCTGCTTGCGCAGCATCAGGTGGTACTAGTCACACGTCATTTACAATTAATAAAATATTATGGGCTATAATGTCGTAGTCTGAGGGATTTCATTTCAAAAGCCGACGTTTCGTCCTCATATGCAGACAACATTTTCATGGAGCATCGTAGTTTTGTTGAATGTCCGATTCACACCCTGGCTCGCTACTGACTACAGCAAAATTCCGTTTCTGCGCAGTGGCGGGACGTCACACGTCTTGGATGCGTGAGCGCAGCTGGCCGTTGTCGACTGCCTTCGTCGGCTGTTACTACCGTCCTATGGTGAAAGATTGGTTGGTACAAATCATATTCAGCACCGGAATACAAATTTCATCCAATTTCACGTCCTCCTTCCCACTAAAATTCCTGGGGTGTTTCACATTCTCTATGATCTCTCTGAATAGCCTCCCCTCCCGTGGTATCCGTTTGTGGCTGCCAGTACAAGAGTCCGGTCAAACTGGATGTGGTGGTCTGGTCTCCTGGTTGTAAAGCATGTTCCGCAACAGCTGATTTATCAATCTCCCCTCTTCTCCAATTGCCCTTGTGCTCTTCGGCTAATTTTTCCAGTTCTTTTTGTAGTACCCACTTATACCTCCCCACAACTACACGGAATCCCTTAAAGTTCAGCTTTATCCAGGATTTGGAGAGCATCCTTGGTCGATTTCAGATGATTTTTTATCTTCCATGCGAGTATGTAAACTACCGCAATGTTCCGCTTGCTCAACGTTTTTCCTATGCGGTCAGTCACGTCCTTAACGAATGGCAAAAAAACTTTCGATTTCACCGACGCTAGAGCATCACTGATTTCTACGCGGTGGTCTTAACGCCCTTTTCTCCTCACCGTACGAATAACCATTCTTAAGCAACGCAGTGGTGAGATGTTTTAATTCTGAGTCAAGCAGGTCTGGTTCACAGATTTTCCTTGCTCTATCCGCCAACGTTTTTATGACGCCTCGCGTTTGTTGCGGGTGGTGGTTCGAATCCCAATGTAGGTAACTGTGTGCGTGGGTTTTCGGTACACTGTGTGGCCCAAGCTACCATCATCTTTCTTGAAAGCTAGTACACCAAGATAATTTAATCTACCGCCTGCCGCCTCCTCCTCCGAAAACTCAGTTTTCGGATTGATCCCGTTCAGATATTTGAGAAAACGATTCAGTACCTCCCTGCCATACCGTCACAAAACAGACTTATCATCCACGTAACGGAACCAAATATTCCGTTTCTTGTTCACCGCTTCCAATGCTTGCTTCTCGAATTCTTCCATAAAGAAGTTCGCTATAACCGGGCTTAAGGGGCTTCCCATAGCGACACCATAAGTCTGTTCATAGAACTCTTCGTTCTATTTGAAATACGTGGTTGTGAGGCAATACTTACACAGTACCGCAACATCAGGAGGAAAAATCCGATTCAGCTGTTGCAACAATGGAACCATAGTAAATAGCGACACCACATCAAAACTAATTAATATGTCGTCCGACTGTATTACTACGCCATTTAATTTACTGATTTAGGATCCCCCTTGAAAACGTTCTCCGCAGATAGGGACAAAACGTCGCGTTTTGAAGTGAAATCCTTTAGACCACGGCATAATAGCCCGCTATATTTTATTAATTGTGAAAATTACGACCGTGAAAGTTTATATTTTACGTATATTATCTGCCTACTTCTAGATACAAGAATAGGCGCACAAATTTCCTGAATAACACTATCATCATTTTGACATTCACTTACATCCACTTCATCTCAGGCATGTATATCTTCCTCCATAATGTCTACATCAGCATCACTCTCACCCTCATTTCCAAAAATTGATTCACTATCACTTCTGTAAAACTGCTACAGCCTGCTCGAGAGCGTAGCCCCTTTCAAAATGTGTAGCGTCCAAGACGAATAAAATACAACACCATGTCTTATTTTAACAAAACGCAATTCCTAACCGGGAATTTCTCACAACAATGTACGTTTATGTACAGGATGATGATTATTGAACTATATGAAATAAAAGAGTCATAACTTCTGAACATAGTACGCACATTGTGTGGTTTGGTTTAGCGAAGCCCACTTTCATTTGAATGGGTTCCTCTATAAGCAAAATTGGTGCATTTGGGGGTATGAAAATCCGCATTTCGCGATCGAGAAGTCTCTTCACCCTCAACGGGTGACTGTGTGGTATATAATGTCCAGTCCCGGAATAATCGGTACGATATTCCTTGATGGTACGGTGACTACCGAACGGCACGTGAAGGTCTTGGAAGATGATTTCATCCCCGTTATCCGAACTGATTTCGACAAGATGTGGTTTATGCAAGACGCATGTCGACCCCATCGAAGCAAGAGAGTGATGTCCTATAGGAGCACTTTGTGGATCGCATTCTGGCTCTGGGGTATCCAGAAGCCACTGGCATGGGCCTCGATTGGCTGCCATATTCTCCGGATTTGAACACATGCGACTACTTTTGTGGGGCTTTATTAAAGACAGGCAAGCATATAGAACATATCATAACCTAAATCCGAATGTCTGTAGTGACGTGTGCATGTGTTGAATAAAGTATGTGCAGGCTGCAGTTTGTATGAGAGAGGGGGGGGGGGTTATGAGAGAGGGGGGTGGAGATGATAAAGAGGTATTTTACGCTGCCCCACAGATAAAAGTCATAAGGTGTGTGGTCTGGAGACCTGGGACGCCACCAGCGATGTAGTTCATCTTCTGCTCGTCCTCTTTCTCTCCAATGTTCTGGCATGGTGTCATTCAGATAACGTCGGATGTGCTTAGAGAAATTGTGACTTATCTGTGGGGTTACGTAGAAGAAGCCGCCGAGGCCGCCGCCGACGCTTCCACTCCCTCCCCCTCTACCTACCTCCCTTTATGTCAGACACTCTTGCCTGGCACATCGCTGTGAATTCGATAACGAGAGGTTAGCTGCTTCGTTTGTGGCAGGAAGTCAGCCACCATTTTGATATTTGTCGTGTAACACACGGTGCTCACATCGAATGCATAAAAATTCGAACTTTTCTCTTTCCAGGAACTTTGGAATTATGTTTCTATCTTTTATAGTTTGGAACCAATAATGTTTGAAATATGTTTGTTCTTTTTGAATAGCCCTGTATTTACAATTCTCTTTTTGCCATGTTAAATTAAGCTTCTTTTGTCAAAACATAGCAGATTTTAACAGGTCAGTGGCCTATGAAAAGCTCATTATTAGCATAAGAATAAATGCGTAATTTTTCCA
Source organism: Schistocerca gregaria (assembly GCF_023897955.1). NCBI lineage: Eukaryota > Metazoa > Arthropoda > Insecta > Orthoptera > Acrididae > Schistocerca > Schistocerca gregaria. The sequence continues at coordinate 520,696,718 of NC_064921.1, read as the reverse complement.
CCGTATCGTTTCAAACTCTAATTCTTGTTTCGCCAGCTTCCAATGGCCCTTAAAATATTAAATTTTCCCACTGGAAAAAATCTGTTGTTTCCTATACAGTGTGGTGTTAGCCTCATGGCAAAATAACTTCTTCTTTATCTGCTATCATTTGCCAAAGATTTCTTGATATCTCAAACCGTTTATGAGATACGAGGGATGATATGAACATTTAATTTTCAGTATATCGTTTGTGCGTGGCTGCAGAAATGAGTTCGGTTCATACAACCCATTTTCTCGAAACTGTAGACAGATATAGATCTCTTGCTAAGTTTAAGGAAAAATTAAACGTGTTAGCGTCATTTCGTATGAAGCAATGTATGATCTAACATGCACCAAACGTAAACACGTAGCGACTCATATTTTTCATGGTAAACAATTCTAATTTTGTGTGATGGATTACTTAATCTGGAAATATATTAATTATTATCATTAACGAAACTATAGGCAGTTCACCTTGGAACTGACGAATGAAACTACAAGATGTGAATGAATCAAACACTTTTAAAGAATATTTTCTGTAACGTCGTGAGAGAACGACTGCAGAATATCCGGTGTGCTCCGCTGCCGTTCTAGCAGTGCGACGCATCGTGAAACTGCCACGCTAAGGCGGGAAGAGAGTGTTTCATTCATACTGACAAACCGCACAGAGCAGCAGGACGATGGGTTTCTGCGCATGGGCCCGAGATTTTGGTGCGAGTTTTATCTTCAATCTCTGGAAAACGGTAACTGACTATATCGAGGGATTGTGTTGATAGTTACAAAGATAATGTTTAAAGAGGAGTCTCTGCAGTCCAAAAGGATCTAGTCTTCCGTGACCTAAATAAGAAATCTTCGGTCTTCCATGCAGTTCAAAAAATGTTGGTACACCTTACTCATTCGTAGGGGCTGAAATAATTTCTCTGGATCGCTACCAGCTCTTTAAACTAGATGTGAAACGCACTGTCTTTGTACCTTTAAAAATTAATTCGATGACACCACTGTTTTCTCTTTCTTCTTTTAATGCCAAACCTATGGAAGAAGGCTGTGCTGAGAGACTGGGAGGGAATAAAGTGAAAGGAGGTGCCGTGGCGTTCCGTCCGCAAAAGCAACCGGAAAAATTTGAAACCACCGTGGCGGCAAGCTGTGCACATTCTGTCGTTTAGGCCCATATTACACTAAGTTCTTTCACAGATAAAAAAGCTACCACCACATTCCAACTTTTATGAGAGACATGATATAATTAGCCCAGTATACTGTCGAAGACTATACAAAATGTCAATTATATCTGACAAAGATCGTTTCCAGCAGGGCCGGCCGCGGCTTGCCATACTTCACGCGTCCAGCAAGTGCGGGCCAAGACCCGGCCCGTCATACGGTTTTGCTTGGTCCTTCACGGAAGTACCGGCATTTTGAGGTCGGCACAACTCTCGTCAGAATCGTGATGTCAGCACTGTTTACCCTCCGCTATTTGTTCGTGGTATGATGGATGTTCACAGATTCAGTGGCTGTCCACACAAAATGAGGCAGTCTAGCGATATGTTGTCCCAATCCTTTTAAATGAATGGGAACAACGGGCGAGAGGGATGAGAATTCTCACAAGCGACAGGTACTTTTTATTTGCTACGAAACGGCATTATAGTACCATGCAGAAAGAATTTAAACTGTTAGATGACACATGAATTGAGGATACTGTCTACCTTACATATGTTTTCAAGTTGTTTTCGAGACCGTTTGCTGTTTCAGTTGAAAGCGCCCCCTGTGCATTCGCAGATGTAACTGACTGGCCTGCAAGGTAATTTTAGTTTTAATTACAAATCGTTTTACGTTAAACCCGTCCAGGGCTCCTCAGGTAGATTTTCAGTCTCCACAATGACGTTTCAGAAATGCTACAATATTTCGATCGGCATAGTTGTGCGAAAGAGCTGTTTTTCGATGTTGTTGTTGTTGTTGTCTTCAGTCCTGAGACTGGCTTGATGCAGCTCTCCATGCTACTCTATCCTGTGCAAGCTGCTTCATCTCCCAGTACCTACTGCAACCTACATCCCTCTGAATCTGCTTAGTGTACTCATCTCTCCGTCTCCCTCTACGATTTTTACCCTCCACGCTGCCCTCCAATGCTAAATTTGTGATCCCTTGATGCCTCAAAACATGTCCTACCAACCGATCCCTTCTTCTAGTCAAGTTGTGCCACAAACTTCTCTTCTCCCCAATCCTATTCAATACCTCCTCATTAGTTACGTGCTCTATCCACCTTATCTTCAGTATTCTTCTGTAGCACCACATTTCGAAAGCTTCTATTCTCTTCTTGTCCAAACTAGTTATCGTCCATGTTTCACTTCCATACATGGCTACACTCCAAACAAATACTTTCAGAAATGACTTCCTGATACATAAATCTATTTTTAACTAAATAAGTTGCGATTACGTGGGAACTTGAATGCGAAACTCAGTGAAATTGTCTGCGTCTGTCCATATGTTAGCTGTTTGTACCGGATAAAAATTATATTGTTTATTCAACTCGCCGACAGTAATTAATACTGAAAAGTTATTTCGTTTGGGATCTATGCTGCTAAAAAACGTGAAATATAAAATGAGTCTTATGCATTACGACTATATAACTATTTAACCCTACTAATACTATGGGGTCTATAATGACCCCAGACCGTAATTTTCTGTAAAATATGCTTTATTTCCTATTCGTAAAAATTATGAAAAATTCAGACTTTTCCTCAATTAAGTAATGGGCTCGTAATGTACTGCTACATCTTTTTCAAAATATTTAGTTTTGCAAAAAATCAAGAGAGAACCACTGAATACCATTGGGGTTAAATGCGACCCCATTTCCCTCTTGCGGGATTACAACCCAATAATGCTACATTGAATCCGTAACTGTTGCTGTATTTCCTTTGTTTTATTCTTGTAAATATTGTTGTAACGTATGATTGTTGCCAATAATTTACAAGCCGACAGTTATTTGTTCCATACAAGTGGAGACAACTATTGCGTGTGTTGCATTTAGTGGAAAATGTCTCGTCACCTTTCCGAAGACGAAGTGCTTGAAATATTACTGCAAGATAATACTTTATCTGGAGAATCAAATAGTGATATCAGCGATATAGTTTCTGATGTCTCATGCAGCGATGAAGAAATTGACGCCTTAGAAGAGAAGATTCCTCAAGCAGACGAGTTCAGAAGAAGATTTGGACAACGCAGATGTCCAGCCTGAACAGGAAGTAACACATTTCTGACTGTTATATGTAAGTACACCTCGTATTTTTGTGAAAGTGCGTTAGGGTCCAGCGCCAAGATATACGCATTGTATTTTTTATTTTTTTTATTTTGTGTAGGGCTAAAAACAAAGAAGAATTGTGGCACAAACACGAGTTGAAAAGAGCTTGTGGAAGAGAAGAGAGATGGAACATAATGTAAGTAAAGCCAGGTCCAACAAAATACGCAGTGAAAAATGTAGACTCGACAGAATCAGTTTTTCAGTTGTTTCTTAGGAGAAACATTGTTGATGTAATTCTAAAGTGGACTAACAAAGAGGGTAGCCTTGTTTACAGCAGTAAATGGAAACTAGTAGATGTCATTGAACTGAAGTGCTTTATCGGTGGCTTGATCCTAGCAGGTGCTCACAAGGCCCATAATGAAGCAGTTATACATCTGTGGAACAAAGAGGATTGTAGACCCCTTTTTAGTGAAGCAATGGCTAGAAATCGCTTTACGCAAATTTCAAGGTGCATCCGATTTGATGACGCAGATCGGAGACGTCACAACCGTGCTCCTGACAAGCTGGCTCCCATTAGAGAAATGTTTGAAATGTGGGTACACACATTTCAAGAAGCATAGGTTCCTCACAACAACGTAACAATTGATGATCAACTTGTGGCATTTCGTGGTAGATGTCCATTTCAGCAATATATTCCTTCAAAACCATGAAAATATGGGTTCAAATTATGGACTGTCTGTGATAGTGCAAACGTCTTACGTTCTCAATCTCCAAGTTTACACTGGTCGACAAGAAAATGAATCTAGTGAAATTGGTCAAGGCAATAGAGTTGCTTTAGATATGGTGAAAGGCCTAGAAAACAGTGGCCGAAATTTAATAACTGACAATTTTTTCACTAGCCTTAGTTTGGCGAGAGAACTTCTGAAAATCAATCTCACACTCTTAGGAACAATTAGAAAAAATAAAGGAGAACTACCACAAGTTTTCACTCAGACCAAAGGTCGAGTCAAATATTCGTCTATTTTTGGATTCCAAGAGCATGCTTCAATTGTTCCATATTGTCCGAAAAAGGGAAAAGTTTTAACTCTGCTCAGTACAATGCATTCAAGGAAAAAAGTGGAAGATCGTGAAGAATGCAAGCCAGTAATTATTCTGGATTATAATAAACCAAAATCAGGAATAGATACCATGGACAAGCTGGTTAGAACGTACATTACAGAGAGGATTAGCAGAAGGTGGCCAATGGTATTATTTTACAACATGATTGATATCAGTGCACTGAATGCATTTATCATATGGCTACATCTTACATCAGACTTGGCAGAAAGGACCAACTACAAGAGACGTGAATTTCTCATAGAAATAGGAAAGCAGCTCGTCGGAAGAAAGCCAGACAAAATTATTTCCCCAGTACTTCCATTAACAGCACAGACAAAAAAAGGTGTCCGTTTTGTAAAAGGTCTGAGGATAGAAAATTCACCGATAAATGTTCAAAATGTGGATGTTCTCTGTGTGAAAACCACTCTGCAATTTATTGCTGTAAGTGTAATGAGTCATAAATGTTAATTCGGAATTTAATCAAAAATGTTTGTAGTTCCATGACAATCTTTTGTAAATCTTGCGCAAATAAATAACTTTAAAAAATATGCATTTTAATTTAATGTAATATCACTGACAATGTTTTAGATTGTGGATAAAATAAGAAATGTGATTTTATTGCACCATTATTAAACCTATCCTTAATAAAAAATTAAAATTCGTTGGGGTCACTAAAGACCCCAATGGTACTCAGTAACAAAAAATACACGGTATTACAAGGGTTAAATGCGTCGCGTTCCCTGTTTCCACCTCTTCCCTCCCCCCCCCCCCCCCCCCCACCCCCCCTCCGCGCCCATAGACAGGGCGGCGTGGCGGTGGGGGAAACGTGAAGCGAGGCTGAGCACTTTCGACACTCGGGCCCGGGTATGGCCACCCGTGTTTTACATTGGAATTCGCGCCTTAAGCTTTGCCGGACATGGGTGAATCGGCGTTAAGACCAGACTTACAAGAGCGTCAAATAGACGCAAACGCGGCGCGGTGTCAAGTCACGCGACATAGCAGTACATTGTGAACAAAGCATCAGTTTCACATGACGTCACATGCCGCACTGTCGTCGCCTGTTTTTGTGACTCCAAAATTGTGCTGCCTGGTGCCCAGGTCGTACGTGTTCTCGTTGGTTGCGGCATAGGTCGCGAGATTGACGATGAATTGTACGTTAATGAATTAATAAACTCTTACAGTTATGCGAAATTTTACTGAAATGTGCAAGAACACCAGAACGTCTCTAAGAGTCTGTGCAGTTTTATTAAGAATAACGTTGACGACCAGGAGGAAAAGATCGCAGCACAACAGGTAAAAATGGGCGCCAAGAGGAAAGAATAATTTCTGTAAAGGCCTTTGAGGCAACCGACAGAGAGGCTGTGGAATTGTGCAAGATTTCGTTCATGAATACTACAGATCCAGAAGATAAGGAAGCAAAAGCTTTATTCGAATACTCGATTCCAGTTGTTAGTACTTTTTAACCCTGAAACTTAATTTTACAAGTGGCATTTGGTTCCGAGACCCTGCAAACATATTACACGACCTCCCGTTCTCTCTGTCTGATAAATACAATCAGTAGAGTTTGTTTCAACACAGCAATCATACAGTTTTTTCCTTCTTTAGGACCAGCACCATAGTATGCCTGATAATGACATGGTTATTAAAAAGATGCGGTAGAAAAGCTGCTTATAACAACTAATCGTTATTCAAGACTGACTGTTTCGGCATTTATCACCATTGTGAAGTACGTCGTTAGTGAACCGTCTTATAACTGTCACCGTTTTCATTAGATGGTAAATGACGAAAATTATTGGAAATAAAACGTTAATTACAGTTTGATAGTTGAACTGTCAAACCATAATTAGCGTTTTATTTTCAATATCTTTACGTCATTACCATCTTAGGAAAAGAGTGATAGTTATAAGACAGTTCATTAACGACATAATGTGGACGTCTTATCAGTCTTTGGCGATAAATGCCGAAACGGTCGGTCGCGAATAAATATTAGTTATTATAACCAGCTTTTCTAATGTATCTTTCCAATAATCATGCTACACAATAGGTTTATCTTAATGCTTCCCCACTTCAAATATATCGGTATTTTTCGTCTATATAGTGCGTCCGTGACTATTCCGTACATATTCCATTGAAGACTTGATTGAAGCAAATACTTCTTCCAGATTCTGCAATTCAAAGTGGCCGAAAGTCCGATTTGTGCAGGCACTAGGGCAGATTTGCTCAGGACAGACATGTTGTGTGCAGTTGTGTCCGCTGGAGATCACTCGTCATGTCCTCGTCAGGTGCCCGCACCACGCGACCGCATCACACCATCTGTGGCGCTATCATGTGCCAACGCTCGACAGTTGTGCTGCGGACCTGGCCGCGTGATGACCGTGCTTAAAGTACGTGCATTACAAGCGTCACTGTTGCCGCTGAGCGCGGGGTCATTAAGCAGTTCTTAGAACTCAGCGAAGACTTCAAATGTTTGTGGACTACTACTGTCTAGCAGTATTGCACAAGGATGCCTTCATTGTACTCATTAGGCAAATGCCGATTCGGCTGTTCCAACAGTTTGGAAATTTGTGGTGATAAGGACTATGGTACCGAACTGCTGAGGTCATCGCTCCCTAGGCTCACACTAATCTAACTTAACCTAACTTAACTTACGCTAAGAACACACACACACACACACACACACACACACACACACACACACACACACACACACACACACCCACGAGGACCCGAACCTCCGACGGGGGGGGGGGGGGGGATTACCATGCCAACAGAGCGTTTACAGATGTCCGGCCTCCTTGCCATTCGCTTCACGCTTCCGTCTGCTTTAGGTTGGCGCTAAACTTTCGCACTTTGACTTGCTCTCTAGTGCTGGTGGCTTAGAAGAAATAACAAGCTAACATTTTTCGCACTCGCTGACAAATTAATTAAAAAAAATAATTGCTGCTAATACTACTTTTACTGCAGAAAAGTAAAGAGGTCCAAGCCCCTCTCATCAGCTGCTACAGTATTCGCAGTATCATGGATAGACCATGTTGACATATTAGCGTATACCATGATTGACTTCATTAGCCCCATAGTGATGAACCAATAGGCTTTTTTACCAAGGCTGTCCTCTTTGCCACGACGATTTTCAGATACTTCTGGCCATAAATGCGAATGTACTGACCTCTGTAATATTGTGTTCTTTGGCCAGAGAGATTACTTCTTTTGAAGAGGTAGCATTGTGTGTTGAGCAGTCTGGCTATGTACTTTGGAAAGGATGGAAGCTTGGCCTGTTGTGTAGTGAAGGCTGCATTATTTAAAAAAGGATTTTGTGCTAATATATTTTGAGGAAAGAAAATGAGATTATGTTAGTGGAAGAAAGGCCACTTCTGAGGAATCCCGTTTGTTTTTTCCTAACTGTAGCTTCTTATGTTAGAACATATTGTGTATGGTTGAAGTTTACTGTAGAAGTCTTATAATGCATCACATGGTTTTGTTTTATAGTTGAAACCTTTGCCAAGGAAAGCAACTGTACACAGGAGAGATATTAAGAAATAATTTTGTTAATTTGTCTGTGTGTGAGTACTTTACGAAAGGGGTATATTGTTGTCATGGCTTTATGAAACACAGGTAAACTGAGTGTGTGTGTTCTCTTATTATTCGTTAAGATTACTTCCAAATTTTCATTTTACTTTCATAACATTGTTTGAACACTTGTATTGCCCATCGCAATTTATGTACTGAAGCATTTTTATGAAAATTGATAAAATACCGTCTTGTATTGCACATCGCAAGTACGACCAAGTACATTTGATTTTTGACAGTCACATTATTTTTACTAGCAACAGTTTACAGAGTATACGAGCATTCCATGGGCACCGGTATGTCCGTAATTTTAACCAACATCAAGGTTTACGTCCACTGTAAAGCACAGTGATTGTCAGTGTTTTTGTGAAAATCAGTAAAATATTTCAGTGAAGTGCTGTCTTGTGAATTTTTCGAGCAGTTTGATCAGGAAGTCAAATGCATTAATCTTTGTTCTGTAATTACAGTAACAGTTCTGGCACAGTGACAGTTTACAAAGGTTAGCCATATTCCGGACTAACAGTTTAAACTGAGTCATTTGTTTTGCAGTCAGATAGCACATGTAAATGTCGTTGAAAACTGATTGCTTACTCGCAGGCGAATTGTTTCTTGTACCAGATAGTCTGGATTTCGGATTTCGCATCGTGCGGCGTTGACTTCCAGATATTTCCGCTCAAAATTACACTTTCACGTAGTTATTTCGCTCTGGACCGAAATTTACACATTTTGATATCAAAATAAGTTTTACATACTACTTTCAAGTATGTTTTTTTCAATCGTATGATACAACCAAATGAAACTAGTCTCTGTGGCTATATATGTTTTTACTTACTATACAGTGGTTTCACTTAGGCTAAGCACAAACAGATTCTTAAAGCACTTTTGAATTGACAATAAAGCGCGACGCGCACGTTCCGCGCGGGTCCGGCGCATATTGTGAATCGTACGTATTCTTTGCTCGCGCCGGTTTGCGATGCGCTGCGCTGACAGAATCTAAGCGCAGCGCACCCTGTTGTAATCTTCCTTAAAGGATTTTACAGATGCTATTCGCTAAAAATATTTGAACTTTGCCTTACTTGTAGCGTTACATGTCAGCTTCCTCATGAAATGCCCATCAACTACCTAATGGTCATACTTATTGTGATACATTTAAGTAAGACACTGCGCAAAGTTCGAAAACTTTGCCATGAAAAATATGCGTCGCTATGATTTAGTAGTGTTACACCATATGTTGCTACGTATTAAAAATTTAGCTAACATACCGAAATTTTCTTTAGACTTAAGAGGTGGTCTACCTGTCTTCGATCTCGAGGAAATGGATCCATGTATCCGTTTCACTCACGATCACACGCCTGTGAGAAAGAAATATTCACAACATCCCTCGTATCTCCTAAACCGCTCGAGACATCGAAGCGAGATTTTGGCAAATGATAGCACACAAGGAGAAGAGTATGTTGTCAATTCGTAAACACAAGGAAATTTCTTGTCTATGGCAATATATCAGAAGTTATACTTTATTTTGTTCACTCCAATTTTTTGAGTATTCGACAGCTAGAGAAACGATAATTTCGTAGTATGAAAATAAACGTTTAATTTCTTGTCTTATGTTCCTGCAAATCAACACAGTTAGGTTTCTCATAAGCTATTGACATTTCTGATCGCCAATTGCTTGTTTAATGAGACACTACTTCAGAATTCTGTGACAATAGCTCCTGCAAGATGAGTTTGTTCAAATTATACTGTGGTTTTGGCAAAAGAAGCACTATTAAACCTGTACTAAGAGAACTGTGGCCATTACTCATAAATGGTGATGCTTCTTCGTTGAGAAAACGTTCCCAATTCACACAAATAAATCGCAAAGTCTGTTGCAGTTTTGGCTGACTCTCCATAATTTTTTAACACTGAACGAATGGGATTGAAACTTACCAAAGGATTCTATTCCTTTTCTTCATCTGAGCAGTATTAAATTAATGACGAGCGTATGCTTCAGACAGTATGACGCGCACATGCCAGATGCTGGTTACTCACTCACGGCTTGCCAAACTGACAATGAGTGATTCACGAATAAAATAGTTCTTATTGAGGAAAGTATACAATTTGTACGTTACACATCACAATGGTCAGTGTATTGTCATCAGCTGAGAATATTGCACGCGAGAGGAATGCGGACGCTTGCCATGTGTACCTTGAGAGAGGAAGCGTTCACCTTGTTCGAAAAACATTGTTATGAATGTAGGTCTGCCTTCGTCAGCAAGACATTTCAACATCTTAAATATATCAAATCATCACACTCTTTCAGGATACTCATTGTTTTGGAATAATACCAACCACTTCTCCATTGGTGCTGTTACATAATTAGTTTATTAATGCTGACGCTGTGTATACAATCACTGAAATGCTTTTTCTCGTCTCGACGAGCCAGTTAAAACACTCAGTTGCAGGGGTTTCTCGACTGTTTCTGGCTTTCAGTGGTAATGTGATGTACACATGTATTTACTATAACGTCTCTTATGTCCATATCTAACTAATCGTAGTGAATCTTATGCTTCAGACCTTGGACGACCGGCAGCACAAAGGCGTCACAACTATGGAAATTACTCCTTTTAGAATTTTTGTGACATCGTACTGATACACCAGCAAAATATGCACCACGTAGATAACGTTTTACTTTCCTGCCTTGCTTGTTGATCACACGATTTTATAATATTCCTTACTTCCTTAACTACCCTCATAAATAACTGAAGAAAATTATGTATTAATGAAAAATTATGGAGCGGTCAAAAGGAGAAACACGAAACACTACTCAGTGACAAAAATCAATATACATTAAGGCTATACTTTTCGGATTGGCAGCACTACCATTGGTGCGGTGCTGAAGGCAGCATATGGGAGGACTGCTTTCCCGCTCGCCACCTCACCCCTCTCGTACGTTAGAAAACTGCAACAACCATAGAGCCACGCGACCTGGCGCAGACTCGTGTCGCGTCCGAATTTACGCGATCCCATTTGAATCTGTGAAGTGCGCGCCGTTCTGAGCCGCACCACACGCGCTATACTCAATTTGCGCCTAGCGTCATTGTGGCTCAAAAATGGCTCTGAACACTATGCGACTTAACTTCTGAGGTCATCAGTCGCCTGGAACTTAGAACTAAGGACGTCACACACATCCATGCCCGAGGCAGGATTCGAACCTGCGACCGTAGCGCCTAGAACCGCACGGCCACTCCGGCCCGTATTAATGTGGCACAACCGACTGAAAAGCGTCGGCTGTTCCGTGAATGTTGTCATTCTGCCTCTGGGTTTGAGTGGTTTTGCTTACAAAGTTGTTCAGCCTCTGCGGTTATTTATGACTCAAGACGAGGATTGCCAACTTTCTTAGAGACAAATAACGTATCTTATTTTAAGAAGAGGTAAATGAAAAGAACATTTCTAAAAATGAAGTATTTTCAAATTGTATGTATTTAATTTTTTCGTATTTCTGGCATTGAATATCAATTTTTGTTTAAAATGAACAATTATATTCTTTCATTTAAATTTCGGTAAACTGAGGTGATGTGAGCAGAAAACGTAATACACATTTTTAAAGTGAATTAATCACTTGTTTTTCAACCATAAATATTTTTCGCAAAAAGTAACTGTCACTATTCGTTAATTTTCTTTGAATCTCTTTAATAAAGTTTCAGAAAATGAATATGTTCTTTCAGGTACTATAAAGGCTGTAACAAAAATGTATGGCACAAATTGCAGTACATATTCCTCACACGTAGAAAGAAATTATGTTACATGAACGTGGGTCTGGAAACGCTTTGCTTCCATGTTACAACTCATTTTCTCCAACTCAATCACGGAACGCGCACACGAACAGAACGCACCAGCATACCACATGCAGAGGCCAGAAAGATACACGGGCCCTGCAACGTACTTCGACGTCACACTAGTGCTTGTCCGCCACACTTCGCGAACGGTCGGTTCAGTTGCAGGGCCCACGGGAAATCAGTATTTAATTGAAAAGGTACACGCTATAGGTCTTTACTTTGTCGTGTGCTATTGAGAACGTGCATTTAAACATGCAGCCAAGAATTATTAAACTCGTCTTGCCTCCGGAGATAGCTGCTGGCATTCTTAATACCTGCAGTGTCAGTCACCTGCTGTGACGTACGCGCCACGGCCTGTCTTCCTCGTGGGCACCGACCACATGCAACTCTTTCTCACAGGAAATGTTCAATATGATCTCCGTGCGCATTGATACATACATCAACACGCGCGTCGTAATGAATCTCGGATGCGCTGATGGATCCCTGGGAGTATTTTGTTTGGTTTTGCAGCCTTCCCGGACACTGGACATCTTGTAAAAAGTTCCACACATAAGAGTTTTCTCGGATACCCGACAAATAAAAAGTCCAATGGGTTTAGGTCTGGAGAGCATGGAGGCCAGGCACTTTTCCATCTTTACCCATTCATCCGTCACCGAATTTGTTATTTAGAGGCCGACGGACATTAACACTAAAATGAGGTGGTGCTCCATCGTGCATTAAGTACATGTTTTATTGCACAACTAAAGGCACATTTGCTAACAGGTCAGACAGAACATTCTCTACTTCATTATGATCACTTTGGCCGCTGAAAGAAAGTGGGGCCCTACCAAAGTCAGCAACAATGCCGAGCCGAACATCGGCAAAAAATCTTTGTTCGTGACTTACTTCAACCGTTAAGTGAGGATTGACGTCTGCCCATACATGTCGATTGTGAAAATTTACTTTCCGATTTCGCTGAAACGCCCATCATCTGTGAACAGCACCGTAGCACTAAAATTAGGGTTGACACTTTGTTGAATACCATTCGCAGAAGAGTACCCGTGCGGGAAAATAAGCCGCTGACAGTGCCTGCACACGCTGTAAATTATATGAATACAGCTGGTCCTCTTGATACTCGCCAGGAAGTCATGTGGCCAACATTCAGTGTTGCACTGCATGTCTTGTACCGACACTAAGGTCGTCGTCAACCGCATGACGAATTCCGGCTCTAGTTAACCCATTAAGTCCCAAATTATTTTTTTTTAATTTCATTTTTTATTCCTTAATTATAACGTACATAGTGTATGAAACACAATAAGTACAAAAATAGCCAAAGAATATTTTTACATGCTGATATAATGGCCGTCCTCAAAATAGGACGCTGGGATCTAACAGTATCGTATAGCATACTAAACTGTATTCAAGTCTTAACTATTTATTTCTTGTGAAATGGTACAAAAACACTTCACACACAGTATTACACGACATTTAACACAATGTGTTTTTGGTTTCCCGTTGCATTTAGCTCTCACACATCTTCTTGGTGTACTTCTTTTGACGATATGACCAATTCCATCAAACCTGATGTCTGGTACCACCCTCAACTGACTTGATGGGTATTCCATTGGACGTCTAATATTTGGTCTTCCAATGTCCAATTTCAGGTATGTAACTGTAACAGCAAGTCTGAAATCCAGTGCATTTTTCCGATGTACTAGTCTGTAGAAGACTAGGAGGGCCATTTCCAGCATATGTGTAAATAGGACCCAGTACCATTTTTCCCTCTAAATACCGTCGCATATTTTCCAACTAACCAGTCATGGTGGTCAACACCTCCCATGTACGCGTTATACGACTTCAAAACGTCAGGTTGTTGCACTTGTGTCTTCTTACTTGCTTGTCTAGTGTACCGCGTAGCTGCTCCCAAAGGTTCAACTTTGTCAAAATTTTTACCAATTGTAACGCATCTGTTGTCGTGCCATCGAACAAATAAGACTTCACCATTCCTGTCGAACTGGTAGCCATAGTTTCCTCGAACTGTTTTTTCAGTTTGTTGCTGCTCAGTAGTGGACAGTTACCAACTCGATTCTCTCTGACAGTTCCAGTTGCTCGAAAACCCAAATTTCTCAGATGTATCAGAAGATCTCTACTAGTGAAGAAATTGTCAAAGTACACCCAATAATTCTTGGGGTTTTTCAATGCAGTCCAGCATGTTTAGGACTACTCTTGATCCCAATAGTAGGTCATCCCTTGCAGTATCTTCTGGATCCTTTGCACAGTATAAATCGAATTTGAAACAATAGCCACTTGCTAAACAAAGAGACCACAACGTATAGCCAAATCTAATAGGATTGCCTCAGAAAAACTGTTTCAGTCCACTTCGTCCATAGCATTTGACTATCATTTCGTCAACAGACAAATATTACTCAAATATACCAAATTTTTGAAAAGATTAATTATCATTTTCAAGACAGGTCTACTTTTGAATCCGCGATTGTGTTTGTTTTTATTGGCTAAACATTATCTTGAAAATGAAACAGTGTTTTCAACTTCTGATATTTTGGCTAAACATTATCTTGAAAATGAAACAGTGTTTTCAACTTCTGATATTTATTCCTTGACATAGCTGTCTTTATTATTGGTATGCCAATCTCTGTCCATCTGGAACTGTATTATTTACTAATGGCTAACATACTCATAAATATACTTATATAATACGCTGTAACTTCATATCCTGTAATATATGTATATAAAAGAGGGGTTGTTGCTTACCTCAGCAACAAAATCTGGTAAAATTACCACGTTCTAAAAAGAAAATACATCGGCAGTAGCAGAGTTTCATATTCGAACGTGCAGCAATACAAATAACTGAAATGATAACACCAAGTCCCAGTGTCCTATTTTGAGTACAACTAATTTTATAACAATGGCAAACAATGAATATAATTGGGCTAACAATGAAAGTGGTTTAAAAGACACATTGTTGACTATAAATAAACACAAAATGATCTTTGCCACATATTTCAAATATTACTGAATTTTCAATAGAGTAAATACCTGTAATAACGAAAAGTGTTCCTTAGTATTCAATATCAATTAATGGTATGATTTATTGCTTTTAAATTCCTGTAAGCATACATTTGTCATAAAAAGCATCAACAAATTACGTAGAACAGTAATTGTTTCAAATTAATAATTTATTGTCTACTTATAAATAATTATGTGCTCTGTCCTCAAAATAGGACACTGGTACTTAATGGGTTAAAGTACCCTCATCTTTCCATGCTCCGCCCGCCTAATTTGCAAAGGGGTTGAATCAGATTGCTTCACCTCTTCATCATCAACTGCTTAACACCTATTTGCATGGTGTCACCAAACTACGCCTCTTTTCGGATGGATGCTGTGGGAAAAAAAAAAACAAGATTACAAGAATGATTGGGATGTTCCTGTACTGGTTCCTGTACGCTGCTCCAGTACACAGAGAGGGTTGAAGTATGGTGCCCGATCGTCGGTCATTCTTTTATACCCCCTGATAAGAGTTTTTGGAAACATGGACAGAAAATTTTCAAAATTGAGCATAATCAAAAACCCTGCAGTATACGCCGGCATAATGGAAAAATTCACAACAGTGTTGCATTTGGGGTCGGACGACTGCAAAGTGAGAGACTGGAAGATCGCCACTGAATTTATCAAAGCTCGGGAAAGAAACTCTTCCTGAGGAGATTCCAAAAGGCGTCCCACTGAAAAACGCTAAAATTACGGACGTCAAGCGGCTCTTAGAACTACACTGGGGATTGACATGGCAAGAGAAGGAAAAGTTAAAATTCTACACTTGTATTTTTGAGTGTCAGCAGCAGCTGATCATGGAACGAGACGAATGTCTAAACGGCGAGGATGAAGGAGTTGATCCTGAGCTCTTAGATGATGACTATTCCCTGAATAGAGCCTAAACCTTGTGTACTTCATTTTACCTTGTTATCGTTTCTTTGCAATATTTCATTTTCCCAAGATTTGTTTCGAAAGATTTCTCAATTTCATGGCGATGAAATCTGAGTAATATTGATATTGTACCTTGTAGTTCATGTTTTTTACGTAAAGGTTTCAATCTCTTAAATATTTAAAACAAAACAGTATTTCAGCACTTTCTTCGTTTAATTTTCTTCCTTTGCATTATTTTAGTATGCTACTGTAGTCTGCCATTCTTACCGACATAGCCAAATAAACACCGGAATTAATTTTTCGGCCGGTTTTGCAATCGACTGCATTCCATCATGGCCGCCGATGCGGTTGCAGAAGCGGCTAACAGGCCTATTTGGTTGCAAAACGGGGGTAACTACAAATTTTTACATAAAAATACTAATAAGGGGTTAATGTAGGATTACAGGGTCATTTATGATTTGGTTGCTGCGTTTTTTTCCTTTTCTTATAGCCATTAACAACCGTTGTAATATTGCTGTGAGAACAAGGCTGCGTTTTTCGGTTTTTCCCAAGTATCTTTTAAAACTGACTTTGCTACCTTTACAACTGGGCTACTCGTATGTCAACGGAGGTATTCCATGCCAATGCTACGTACGGCTTTTTGTTTCTTTTTTCGCTAGCACTTGTGTCCGCTCGTTCAGTTGACCTACATAGATCAACTGAATGATACTCTGGCATTCTACTGTGCAAAAAGCGATGTGTGTAAAATTACATTCGAAATATGGACATCTGTGGTATGTCTACCATCTATTTTCTCTGCTACATTCCTTCGTTTCTCAACATTCGTCTATGTTAAATGGTCTGTCTTGGCAATGCATCATCTGTGGTATCTTGGGCGTCATTTTTCAAAAGCTGACGGTTTGTATCTCATTCTTCAGTATTCCCGATATTTCAGTAACTGATTTTGTAATGCGGAGAATTTTAAAGGGAAGCAAAAATTTTAGTTCTGACATTTCGTAAGTAGCGTACGAAGCACACACTAGTCACCGATTTATCTTGACAATCGAACTGACAATAGTTACACCAAAGAGGGTCATTTCAAAGGCAAGACAAAATGCCTTATGGCTTAAGAAGACATTAAAGAAATTTCATAAGCGGTTGGCACTGAAATGTTACGATTAATTAAATGCTGGAGTTGGCGAGAATATTTCAAAAAGGTTTACCAAAGGAATGAATTGGTACATATATCTAAAAATTATACAAAACATTACTCACGGAACAATTAACTAGAAGTGATGCCTAAAGAAGTTTATTTACGTTTTCCTACTAACACTTTGAACCTCTGGATTTGGGCATCAGAATACATTACAAAAACAGTTTGATACTGGAACTTCAACACTTCAGTGATTTGCAAGCGATTGATGGAATGAAAACGATAAAGGCTTCACTATCATGATACTAAAAATCCTATTTTAATGCGAGAAAAAACGATAGTGAACTATTTAGTGCGCACCCAACATTATATGTGGATTTTGTTTCGTCAATATGCTTACACTAAATAAGATCCTTTTAATTGAAGGTATTCGTTAGTGCTGGGAGGTGGAATTACCAATTAAGTCCAGCATACGATTGCTTATTGGTCACAACGTTGCTCGTACAGTGTTTCTAGCAATCTATTCTGAGAGGTAGGATAGAATTCTGCCACGCCAGTCCACGAGTAATTATGAAGTTTATTTATATGCTGAGGAAAATGTAGAAGAGAATGAGAGGCCATACAGTCAGATTCACGACGAATATTTAACATCCGAATTACTTTAAAGATCATGGGATGGGCCTGTTGACAGCGTTGAATGGTGATGCACCTATCACCCTACACTGAAGCAGTGTTTCTTAGTCATGCTGAAAATTGGAAAGATGTCAGTGAGAGAGCTGCAAGTCCTGGGAGAAAATAATACCCAGGATTATTTATGTAAACCAAATAGCTAATGTTACTGACGCAAAGAGGGTTTTTTAGGCAAGAGAGAGAGAGAAGGTAATCTGTCTTACAAAGCTCGTCCTGTAGCTAAAGGTTTCTAACAAAGAATGACATATACAGAAATGTACAGTCCAGTAGCACAATTAGTTCAGTAAGACTTTTTTGTAATGAGAATGTTTATCCCATTTATCAACTACGGTTTGTAGTGCTTTTCTCTATGGAGAGAGAGATCGAGACTTCTGTTAAAATGCTACTAGGTGTTTCAATAAAATGAAATAGTTAAGTTTGTAAACTTAGAAAGGCTATCTATGGTTTAAAGGACTCACTAAAAAATTGGAACATTAAACTCCTCACAATATTAACTGGTTTAAGATTTATAACAAGTGACTGAGCATTGCTTGTATATAAAGACACAAAATAACGAAGTGTACTTACTTGTTTATACTGGTGATTCACCGATAGCTTCAATTCTCAGTGAAATTGACAATTTAAAGTTGGTATTAAGTGAAACTCCCCAAGGATGTAGGTCTGATTAGGAACCGTTTGGGAATAAATATTTTCAAAATTTAAGTGCAGGAACTATTACATTTGTCAACATACATATCTTGAAAAATAGTAACTTTTTTTTTGATACATTTGAATGTAATTCTGTTTCAACTCCCAAGAGTAAAATTTTGGTCACAATGTGTTAAGAGCAGAAAAATGTGAAAATGAAGGTATTAAGATGCAGAAAATTGAGTCATTTATGCATGCTGTGTTAGGTTCCAGAACATTTGTGTAGCAGTAAGTATTCTACACAGGTACCAATCAAAGTCTGCACTTATGGAATGCTTTTTGCATTATATTAAGGGAACCCTAAAAATTAAGCATTACATCCTAGAAATAAAAATTGCACCAGCACTATAATTGGTCATGTAGACCATGTCTGGGCTGGTGACTGCAAAGAATATTCACAAGCAGTTACCTTTTTGAAGTTCTTGGTTATGTTTCATGGGCATCTAAGAATCAGCCCACAGTGTGTCACTAACAGACTCAGAATTTTTAACCTTAAGCCCATTTGGCTCCGTAGCTCGTATTTAGTCTTTCTGCCAATCAAAGAGTAGTAGTACTTTATGTTCACGTCAGTAAGTAAGCCTTAGCAAAAACCCAAAGTTTAATCATAAACTGTAGCATATATAGATCTCAAAATTTTATTTGTTATGGAGAACGTTACTGCTATGGAAGTTGTGTGAAAGCACAGTAGCACAAATGAGCATTTCAGGAAGCCACTAAGTAAAACAAAATTTGGAAAGTTTGGAACTTTGCTAGAACTGACTTAAATCATGTAATATAGTTTTTGTAACACTGATCATTAGTGATGTTAGTGGTATAATGTTAATGATTTAAGGTAGCAACATTGCCTTTTTGGTTTCTGTTAACTTTTGATGCTTTTGTTTTATTTTAGCCTTGGTGTGAGTCATTATCATCCATCAGTGAGTCGTATGCCAAGTGTATTTAAATGAACACTATACAAGCAGACTTATTATTGAGCTTCATTTACTGCCCCTGATTACAAGGATGAACTTCGCACATATTCATAAGCTATGGGATCACAGATGTATGAAAAAAAAAAAATTGCACAACTAATATGCTGTGAAGAAAGTGACTTTGACGGCCCACCAATACAAGGCTAATTTGTGTATATGCAACAGTCCGAGTGGGTAGAGAGCTGTTTAACGAGTCCAATGTGTGGCAATGCCTTTATGTCTTAAAGGAAGCACAACTACCCAACTAAACATTTTGATAATACTATGCATCTCCGAACTACTGGAAATTCAGAGGCCAGCCAAAATTTGCGTGATATCGGCGAGGTGTTCAATGTTGACTGAGTTATTTCACTTCTGTGGAGATTACAGATTACAGGGAGGGGGGAAGAGGAAACTTTCAACAGTACTACACTCAGTATAACAATCTTGCCTTCATATCCCAAAGATGACCAACCAATGAATCACCCATCTCCCATCAAGCTGGCTTGTCAGTTTCTATAGATTTATATGCATGCGTATCAGCTTGTCAAATACAATGTCCTTACACAAATGCGCAGTGTTGGTTGATGAATTCAGTGCCTTGCTCACTATGAGCAGATCCAGGAACAATGGGGTAGAGCATTGCTCGTGAATCAGGGAGAAGTGTTTATTGCAGTATGATCACTTTTCACACTTCAAGAATTCTTCATGACCCAGCATTTATTGTGGGAAGTGGACAGTACAGTGACACTAGTGTTCTGGCACCATCATGTAGGCCATAGCAAACGTTTCAGAGGTGCCTGACAACTGTAGTCTATTTGGGCAATTGACAGTGGTACATTTGCATTTGTCATGGTGCATATCCAACAAGATTCATTCGGACAGATAACACTTCCCAATTGTGAAGTGGTGGCCTGTTTAAGAATAATTGCAACAGGATGGTATCTTATGTCTAGAATGTTAAATCTTCCTTAAGGACTTAAATCCACTGGACACAAATGAGACATTCTAAGAAAAAGGATTGAAGCCCAAACATTATACGCAATACTGACCACCAGAAATCTTTTTCAGCAGTTGTGTTAGCACAAGCCATGCAGGCTAGCCTGACGGTGAGGGGAACTGTTATACACCTTTTATTGCCATCTGAGCATATCACTTAATCCACATGAAGTTTGTGTGCTCTTGGCAGAAGTACTCCACTTGTTAATTGCAACACAGGTATACCCTGGATCCACATCACTACACATGTTGCCATGGCACCTTTGACCACAGACATTAACTGCTATTTCATAATTCTCTCCAATTCCTTCACTTACAGACATGAATTAGTTACAGATGAAAACTGTGTGACTGAAAAAAATAATAAACAACACAATCAACTTTCTCTAAGTGTAATTGATCTGCACATCTGTTAAGTATGATTGCCAGTGCCTACTGTAATCAGACGCAGAGCTGGTGTCTACTTCAATCGGTACCACAATCAGAGTGAAGGAATGTTAATATAACATGGAAATATGTAAAACAGTGTCGGAGATAATTTAAGTGTTTGGAGTGGTGGGTGATCACCTATAAAGTTAATATGACACTGTCAGACGAACTCTTGGCATAGTCCAGGACAGCCCATAGCTGAGAATTTCTTCACTTTAAGATAGAATCAGTGCAAGACATCAGTCGGAAGAATAAATTTCAATTCTGGAGTGTGTGGCATCACAAGTAGTAAAACAAGAATGACTTCTCTTGATGTCTGATCACATTTCAGTCTGTCTGTGCATGATGCTTGATATTCTTCACACAGTCTTCCTAGGCTATACACAGCCAATCCTTGTAGTGCTCTTAGGTTCGTTGGTTGGTTGGTTGGTTGGTTGGTTTGTGGGATGTGGGATTAAAGGGACCAGACTACTATGGTCATCGGTCCCTTGTTCCATAAAAACTAAAACCACCCGAAGAGAATAAAAAACGAACAACAGGAAAGACAGCAGACTAAACAGTACATGAAATACTCTGACAGAGACCAGACAAAACAAATTAAAACACACAGTGTGACGGTGGTTGGCCGACCGTAGAGAAAAAGAGGAAAAGCCAACCACCAAGAACACTTTAAAAACTCAGTTTAAAATCAGAGGCTAAAAGCCAGAATCAACACTTAAAAAAAACTCAGATTAAAGGATAAAAACCCCCTGCCCGAATAAAACACAAAACCAAGTCCACCATGGCAGAGTCATCTGATAAAAGAGCAGAGAGCGTGTCAGGCATTGCAAAAGTCTGCCTGAGCACGGTTAAAAGGGCGCACTCCAACAGAATATGGACCACCGTCAAGGACGCCCCACAACGACAAAGAGGGGGATCCTCACGACACAGTAAATAACTATGCGTGAGTCGAGTGTGGCCAATGCGGAGCCGACAAAGGACGACTGAGTCCCTGCGGTTGGCTCACATGGATGACCGCCACACAGTCGTCGTGTCCTTGACGGCACGGAGTTTGTTAGGGGTGGTCAGACCGCGCCATTCAGCATCCCAAAACGAGAGAACTTGGCGGCGTAAGACTGCCCGCAAATCATCCGCCAGGAGGCCAATCTCCAGAGATGGCGCACTGGTGGCCTCTTTCGCCAGGCGGTCAGCAGTTCCATTGCCGGGTATACCAACATGGCCTGGGGTCCAAACAAAGACCACAAACCTGCCGCTGCGGGCGAGAGTATGCAGGGACTCCTGGATAGCCATCACCAGACGAGAACAAGGGAAACACTGGTCGAGAGCTTTTAAACCGCTCAGGGAATCGCTACAGATAACAAAGGACTCACCTGAGCAGGAGCGGATATACTCTAGGGCACGAAAGATGGCGACCAGCTCAGCAGTGTAAACATAGCAGCCAGCCGGTAACGAACATTGTTCAGAAGGGTCCCCTAGAGTCAGCGCATAACCGACTAGACCAGCAACCATCGAACCATCAGTGTAGACGACGCCAGAGCCCTGATACGTGGCCAGGATGGAATAAAAGTGGCGTCGGAAGGCCTCCGGAGGGACTGAGTCCTTCGGGCCCTGTGCCAAGTCGAGCCGAAGGCAAGGGCGAGGCACACACCACGGGCGTGTACGCAGAGCAGCCCGGAAAGGAGGTGGAACACGGAAACACCCAAGCCAGGAAAGAAGCTGTTTGACACGTACGGCGATCAGACAACCCAACCGGGGCCGACGTTCTGGCAGATGAACGACTGACTGCGGGAAGAGGACATGATAATTTGGATGCCCGGGCAAGCTAAAAACATGGGCAGCATAAGCAGCCAGTAATTGTTGGCGTCGTAACCGCAGTGGAGGGACACCTGCCTCCACAAATATGCTGTCCACAGGGCTGGTTCGGAACGCACCAGTGGCAAGGCGTATCCCGCTGTGGAGGATTGGGTCCAGCACCCGCAACGCAGATGGGGATGCTGAGCCATAAGCCAGACTCCCGTAGTCCAGACGGGACTGGATTAACGCCTGGTAAAGCCGTAGGAGAGTAGATCGGTCGGCACCCCACCTGGTGTGGCTCAGGCATCGCATAGCATTTAGATGCCGCCAACACGCCTGTTTAAGCTGCCGAATATGAGGCAGCCAAGTCAACCGGGCATCAAAAACCATCCCCAAAAACCTATGTGACTCCACCACTTTAAGAAGCTCGCCGTCAAGATAAAGCCGCGGCTCCGGGTGAACAGTGCGTCGCCGGCAGAAATGCATAACGCAGGTCTTGGCTGCGGAAAACTGAAAACTGTGTTCTACAGCCCAAGACTGCGCCTTGCGGATTGTGCCCTGTAGCTGACGTTCAGCAGCTGCAATGCCAATAGAGCTGTAGTAAAGGCAGAAGTCATCAGCATACATGGAAGCGGAGACAGTATTTCCACGGCCACAGTGAGCCCGTTAATAGCTATTAAAAACACACACACAATGAGAACAGAGCCCTTTGGCACACCGTTCTCCTGGACGTGGGAGGAACTATATGAGGCCGCAACGTGCACGCAGAAGGTACGATACGACAGAAAATTGCGGATATAGATCTGCAGAGGGCCCCGAAGACCCCATCCATAAAGCGTACAAAGGATGTGATGACGCCATGTCGTATCATACGCCTTCCGCATGTCGAAAAAGACAGCAACCAGATGCTGACGGCCGTCAAAGGCAGTACGGATGGCCAACTCCAGGCTCACCAGATTGTCGGCAGCGGAGCGGCCTTTACGGAACCCACCCTGAGACGGAGCCAGAAGGCCTCGAGACTCCAGTACCCAATTCAAGCGCCGGCTCACCATCCGTTCAAGCAACTTGCAAAGAACGTTGGTTAGGCTAATGGGACGGTAGCTGTCCACCTCCAAAGGGTTCTTCCCTGGTTTCAGAATGGGGACAACAAGACTTTCTCGCCATTGCGGTGGAAACTCACCCTCGACCCAAATGCGGTTGTAAAGATCGAGGAGGCATCGCTGGCAGTCCACTGAAAGGTGTTTCAGCATCTGAGAATGGATGCTATCTGCCCCAGGAGCGGTATCGGGACAAGCGGCGAGGGCACTGCGAAATTCCCACTCACTGAATGGAACATTGTACAATTCAGGATGGTGAGTTCGAAAAGAGAGACTCCGACGTTCTATCCGCTCCTTAATGGAGCGGAAGCCCAAGGGGTAGTTGGCAGAAGCGGAATTCAGAGCAAAGTGCTCTGCTAAGCGGTTTGCAATGACGTCGGAGTCAGTACAAACTGCTCCATTCAGTGACAGCGCAGGGACACTGACAGGGGTCCGATAGCCATAGCGGAGGCGAATCTTGGCCCAGACCTGCTTTGGAGTGACATGGAGGCCAATGGTGGACACATACCGCTCCCAGCACTCCTGCTTGCGTTGGCGGATAACGCAGCAGGCTCGCGCACGCAGCCGTTTGAAGGCGATAAGGTGGTCGATTGAGGGATGTCGCTTGTGACACTGGAGCGCCCGCTGGCGAGCTTTAATCGCTTCAGCGATCTCAGGCGACCACCAAGGCACAGTCCGCCGCTGAGGGGATGCAGAAGAACGGGCAATGGCAGATTCGGCGGCAGTAATGATGCCGGTGGTGACCAATTGAACCACTGCATCAATGGCATCGTTAGAGAGAGGCTCAATAGCGGCAGTGGAGGAGAACAAGTCCCAGTCAGCCTGATTCATAGCCCATCTGCTAGGGCACCCAGAAGACTGACGCTGTGGCAGTGACAAAGATCGGAAAGTGGTCACTACCACACAGGTCGTCATGCACTCTCCATTGGACAGACGGTAAGAAGCTAGGGCTACAGATGGAAAGGTCAATGGCGGAGTATGTGCCATGCGCCACACTGAAGTGTGTGAGGGCACCATCATTTAAGATCGAGAGATCAAGCTGCGCCAATAAATGCTCAACGATGGCGCCTCGACCTGTTGCCACTGACCCACCCCACAGATGGTTATGGGCGTTAAAGTCGCCCAGTAACAGGAAAGGTGGAGGCAATTGAGCTATCAGAGCAGCCAGGACATGCTGCGCGACATCACCATCCGGTGGAAGGTAAAGACTGCAGACTGTAACAGCCTGTGGCATCCACACCCGAACAGCTACAGCCTCTAAAGGTGTGTGGAGAGGTACAGACTCGCTGTGAAGAGAGTTCAGGACAGATGCAAACGCCACCCGACACCCTTTCAGAAGCTGCCCGGTTCTTAAAATAACCCCGATAGCCACGGACGGCGGGGGTTCGCATTGCCAGAAACCAATTTTCCTGCAGAGCAATGCAGAGGAAAGGGTGAAGGCTGATAAGTTGGCGGAGCTCAGCTAGATGGTGGAAGAAACCGCTGCAGTTCCACTGGAGGATGGTGTTGTCCATGGCTGAGAAAGGCTTGACGGGACTGGGAAGGGAGATTACACCGCTGGGTCACCTGCTGCCTCCGATTTAGCACCTGTGATAGTGCTTTCCATGGCGTCTGATGGACCAGCGAGATCGAGGTCGTCAGCAGATGCCAGAATCTCCACCGCATCCTCAGACGCAGAGCTGGAAGGTTGCGGTTGGATGGCTGCCACCTCGAGTTCCTCAGGCTGAGAGCTCTTCTTGGGTTTCTCACGACGTTCCTTGGGTCGCACCGGCTGGGAGGGCTTCACCGTTTCAGTCTCCGGGACGTAGGTGGATCGTGAAGCCCTACGACCAGCTGATTGCGGGCACTTACGCCATTGTCGGTTGTCAGGCTTCTCGCTGGCGGAAACCTGGGAAGGGAGGGACCCAAGGGACCCCTTGCGAGCGTGAGAAGCCGTAGAAGTTGGACACTTCTCTGGCTTAGAAGTGGAGACGGACGTCCCCGATGGGTGGGATGGTGTTGCTCCTGAGGTAGGTGGCGCAGGAGCAACCCGGTGGGTAGACCCCCCCCCCCCCCCCCCACTGGCGAGGGGGCAGGAGTTGTACTACTTGTTGATCCGGCCACAATTGGAGAAGCAGACGGGGCTAGCACAGGTGTTGTAGCAGCAGCGTAGGAAGATGTCATTCTCACAGGATGGAGTCTGTCGTATTTCCTTTTGGCCTCAGTATAGTTTAGTCGGTCCAGGGTCTTGTATTCCACGATTTTACGCTCTTTCTGGAAAATTCGGCAGTCTGGCGAATAAGGTGAATGGTGCTCCCCGCAGTTGACACAGATGGGAGGCAGGGCACATGGAGTATTGGGATGTGATGGGCGTCCACAATCTCGACATGTGAGGCTGGAAGTGCAGCGAGAAGACATATGGCCCAACTTCCAGCACTTAAAGCACCGCATCGGGGGAGGGATATAGGGCTTAACGTCACATCGGTAGACCATCACTGATTTTTTCCGGTAATGTATCCCCTTCGAAGGCCAATATGAAGGCACCGGTAGCAATCTGATTTTCCTTCTGACCCAGATGAATGCGCCGGACGAAATGTACACCTCGGCGCTCTAAATTGGCGCGCAGCTCTTCATCAGACTGCAAAAGAAGATCCCTATGGTAAATAACTCCCTGGACCATATTTAAACTCTTATGGGGTGTGACCATAACGGCAACATCCCCAACTTGTCACAAGCGAGTAATCGTCGTGACTGGGCAGAGGATGCCGTTTGTATCAGGTCTGACCTGGAGCGCATATTTGACAAGCCCTCCACCTCCCCAAACTTGTCCTCTAAATGCTAGACGAAGAACTGAGGCTTTGTGGAGAGGTAAGACTCCCCATCAACCCTTGTACAAACTAAGAAGCGGGGCGAATAACTGCTTCTGCCATCCTGAGACTTACGTTCCTCCCACGGTGTGGCCAGGGAGGGGAACGTTTTCGGATCGTACTTCTGAGCGTTAAACTGAGCCCGAGAACGCTTAGAGACTGCTGGCAGCTGGCCACCAGCGTGAGATGGTGTACCACGCTTCATTGAGGGTCATCCGCCCTGATGCCACCTACTCCGACCAAGGGCCCTCCCCACGGGCGCCACCCAGCCACGGCAAGAGCCACCTGGCCGGATGGCCGTTGCCGGAAGTCCCGATACCCCAGGAGGATAGGCATCTACTCCGTGGCAAACGTGGGGAGTTAGCCGGGCAGGCATCAGTAGAGCGATCCCTGTGTTGTCAGGGGGCTACAACCAACAGGGTACATGGCGGCCCCACCACAACGGACTGGCTACCGTGCTGGATGTTAGGTAACATGTGGTCCATGGTCGCCGTCGGTGCAGAAAGAGGCACTGCACAGAGCAAGGTGTTATCTGCATGCAGAAAAAGAGTCATTCCCAAGAGATGGAGAGCGGACAGGACTGCAGTTCAACGGTATATAAGCTGGCGAAAGATCTGATCGCAAGATGGACACAATGCACCAAGTAAGGCGCCCTTCCCCAATCGGCTCGCTCTTTGGAAAATTTTGAGAGGTGGAGGTCAAACCCAACAGGGGACCATCATATAAGGCCGAAAAGTTTGAGACTCCTATAAGTCGCCTCTTAGGACAGGCAGGAATACCGCGGGCCTATTCTAACCCCCGAACCCACAGGGGGCACTGTCTGGCTTAGTCAGTACAAAGATCCAAGTAACCCAAGGTGGTGTTACAGCAAACTGAACAATGCATAGTAAAGCACTGTGGTGCTCAAACCAAATTTTGCTTTAAGGAAAGCCGTCTCCAAGCCTGGATCAAACAAGACAGGACTCTGTCGAAGGAAGATGGACAGTGAATGCTAGTACATGATGAGAGCTGAAAGCCTAGGACGTTATTAGTAGTATGCAGTATTGTTGAGAAGGTAGAAGACAAGAACAGATTTAAAATGGATGATGATCTGAAGTGACAACAAAATGATTACATTTTTACAGTTTTACTTGGTTTCAAAAATCCTCAACATTCTGCTGCCTATGTTCAACTGATGAAATTGCTACCCACTAACAGAGCTTCATCAACATTTAACCTGGATGTAACAGGAGCAATACTTATGATGAGCTTGGGAATCTCAAAACATTCCACTGCTCGTGATCAAACATTAACCATTTATGGATTGTCTTAAAAACTGATTACACAAATAACTTTTTACTGGGATATTTCCACACTGGCTGGAATATGCTTAAGTTGACCTCTGTACAACAAAGGGACTAAATACAATAACACTTTTGTCGAATTAAATTTCTGCCAACATTCAACATTTTAGAAAGACTTTATACAAACAACTTCTTAACCAACTAATCAAAAAAAGTGTTTTCCTCACATTTTGATTTATGAAATATTTTAATACTGAGAAGACAATTTACACATACAACATGTATGACTATTTACTAGGTGGCAAATTAAAGGCCAGTGGTGTTTCCAGTAACTTGCGGAAGTGTTTGGGTTGTATGAATTTTAGGATTCTTAAGTAAATTAGAGTATTATTAAATCACAAGAAATGTTACAAAATGGTTCGAATTATGTGTGTCAAAAGTGTCATTATGAAAGCATAAATTAAGCCTTAGCCGTCATCTGATTCAAAGTAATTGAATGGGTGCCTCTCAGGGTCCCAGCTTAGAGCAACTGTTTTTTCTTGTGAATAATAATTAACTTTTAACAGTCATATTGAAGACACTTTTGTATGTAATAATACAAATATTATGGTCTAACAATTCAAACAATTTTTGAATGGGCTGTATATGGAGTTTTCTTGGTCATTAAGAAAAATTTATTGCCAAACTCATTGTCATTGCATCTCAAAAACAAACATTTGTAGATCATAACCTGTAAGATATTTCTACACATCATGTATAAAAAAAATGTAGATGTAGTGATACATATTGATGGTGTTAAATTGATTACAGCTTTATGATAAATTCATTTGAGAGTAATGTACGCAGAACTGCTGAAATATCCAAACAAATCAATTTGTAATGCTTAAGTTTTCTATGTCCCCAAAATGTGCAATTTAAATAATGTATGTTGTAAATTTAAGAAGATACTACAAAAACCTGTTCAAAGAACTGTGTGTGTGAATTTTTGTATCATTAACACATCCTTTGTGCTTCAACATATACCTCGGTTTACAAATTCAGTATAAGTAATAATAAAGACATAAATGCCTTTAGTCTGTTTCAAAAAGGTGTGTGTTTTACACAAGAAAATAATTTTTAATAACTTTCTAGCAACCACATAAGGTTTATTTACTATTTTGGTACTATTTAAGAAGAGTATCCTGAGAACTCTTGCATTTAAACTCTTACTCAATGGATGAGATTCTTCACAGGCCTAACTAATTTATGTATTACTAATATTAAATGTAAGTTTTATGTAGTATTTCACTTCTGCATGTAAGTGCAGAAATAGTAGGTTGGCACACAAGTGTAGCATTTTTGTTTTGCACGCTGGTATACTAATTGCTTTGAGTTTATTCATTGCTCATCACTTTTTCTCTGTGATTCACTGTTACTATTTGAGTTTTCATATTGTCATTTTTGAACTTTAAGATAGTGAGTGGAGCTGTAAACACTTGAAAATGGAGTGCCAAATGGACAAATCTGAAAATTTCTGACATTTTCTTCTGTTTGAGTTCAAATACAGGGGTGACAGCAGCAGATGCCATGTATGTGGATAATGCCACTGGATCGAGCATGGCAAGAAAATGGTTTTCATTTTAAAGAGGACTGTTTTGACATTTTAGTGACTTCATGTTCAGGAAGCCCTTCGAGGTTTGATGAAGGTTGTTTCAACAGATTAATCCATAATGATCAATGCCAGTGTACCAAAGAATTGGCAAATGTTATCATTCCACCATTGTGTGACATTTGCATACCATGGGAAAGGTTCAAACATCTGGTGTATAGGTACCATGTGCTCTAAGCCACAATCACAAAAATCAGCAGGTATGTGCATCTATGCTTTGCTCATCATCACTTGGATCATGAATAGCACCAACCATTCTTATTTATGTATCATTACTGGTGATGAGAAATGATGTCTTTATGCTAACATAAGGAAAAGGAATGAATGGCTGATCCCAAACAAAGCAACAACTCCCTGTACAAAGACCTGCATGCATCCACAAAAGATAATGTTATGCGTCTAGTGGATCAGACGCAGTGTGGTGTACTACAAATTGCTTCCTCTAGGTGTAACCATCACTGCTGACATTTATTGTCTACAACTGAGATATCTTGAGATGCAATCCAAGAACAATGACCATGAAGACTGTGTGAAGTGATATGATAATGCCTTCCCACTTAGTGCTAGACTTACAAAAAAATGCTATATAGGAGTTAGGTTGGGAAATCATTCTACACCTACCGTACTCACCTTATCTTGCATCCTCATTTCCACATTTTCTGATCTCTATCAAACAATGCTCGAGGAACTTCCTTTCCAGATGAAAATGCACTCTGGACATGGCTTGATAAAAACTTCACCTCAAAACCTTTTGATTATATTTATTACCTATACTTTGCCATAAAAGCCTAGGAATTATTTTTCCATGGAAAGGCCTGTACATATCATCATCATAATCATCATTTTCTATGTGACGATGACAATCATTGTTTCAGAACACGCAGGAACATAGTCATCAGTTCCCTCGCAGGAATATGACTAAATCCGTTTAGTAATTGAACAAACTTTTCACTCA
The DNA here is from genome assembly GCF_023897955.1 of Schistocerca gregaria. Classification (NCBI taxonomy): domain Eukaryota; kingdom Metazoa; phylum Arthropoda; class Insecta; order Orthoptera; family Acrididae; genus Schistocerca; species Schistocerca gregaria. The sequence goes on along the minus strand of NC_064921.1, from coordinate 520,666,563 downwards.
CAAGTAATCTTACTGTGAATATATTCCATGAACAGAAAATAGAGACTCTAAAGACAATTTTTAACAATGTCATGTTTGGGAGGGACAAGATGTGCCATCCCTCCTGTCTAGATCTGTGGTGGGAGTCAAGGCCCAACCTTAACAGTGGCTGTCCTTTTCCACTCAGAATGTAGGTCATTTCACTTTGTTCCCTTTCACTGTTGGGAACACACAATTCAGATACACATTGTGTTACAAATGATAAACGACTTAATAAAATATAGTACTATGAGGACACAGTATAAACAAACTATTTGTGTGGGGTGAATGAACAAGTGCATCCGATTCCACTTTCATAAAAGAACAAATATAACTTAAAATTACAAGAGACAAAATTTGGTCACCTGACTGCTGAGTGAAGTTTGGAATATCCCAATGTTTCGTGCCCATCAAATGGTTATCAAGGCGTATGGTATGTTTATATTCTCATTAATGCAGCTAAACACTCACTAGTGACTGAAAAAAGGTGGAAACATATGGGAGAAAGTTACCAGGAGTTTATAAAATAGAGTAAAAGTATCTAAGCACCGCCAGCTGGTGAGTCCTGTCACTACAGGATGTAGCAAGCATCAGGAAACAGTGCCCTGTTCTCACTCTTGTTAAGGCAATTTTTGGTGTGTGGCTCTTTTTGCCCTAATTTTCTTTTACAGCCAGTCAACAAGTTTTTCACTGAAACAAGACCATTTCTCCTGACACTATGGCAACTGCATGCATATAAAGATGGCATAATTTGTCAGCGAGTCCTTGGGATGCCTATTTGGCCACTGAGTCAGCTTCTTCACTGCCCTCAACTCCCAATGTGCCTCATTATGCAGCAGAATGGAACTTTCTCCTATAATTGTAAATGAAGCATGATGCCCTGAAAGCCCTGGACAATATTTTATGCTTGCTATATCTATGTGACAGCTTGCAGAACATCCTTTGATCAGCACTTATGTGCTCCAATTTACTCAGTCATCAACCTCTCCTGAAACAAGTTCTTTCTCCTGGGAGACAAGTCTCAAATGCATGATCAACTAAATATCCAGCAGCAGAAAGGAAGATTATAATTTAACATCCCATCGACAACAAGGTCTTTATAGACTGTGCATAAGCTCGGATTAAGGAAGGATGGGGAAGGAAATCAGCTGTGCCCTTTCCAAGGAACCATCCAGGCATTTGCCTTATTCAATTTAAAGAAATCATGGAAAATTTAAATCTTTATGCCCAGACAAGGATTGGAACCATTGTTCTTGCAAATTCAAGTCCAGTGTTCTACACACTTGGCTAATTTTAAAACCACTCACCACTTGGCCTCATTTGTAATCATGTACTAAAAATTTTTGCAACACTTAGAATTCAAAATAGTTACTTTGCTTCAATTGCAGATGACTTGGATGCTTTTCTGTGAGTTGCAATCATGCACTCAACAGGTATTCAACTAACTGGGCAGTCCAATCATCTCTCTATCCTTGACTGCACTTTGTATAAATGTCACACCATGTAATAAGTTGTCTACTGGTGGAAATGGTGGCTCATCAGCCTCTGCACATAGAGGCTTGTTTTGTAAGCCCATGTTGACAGCTTATGCACTTACGGTGATCAATGTTCAGCACCTTACAGTAAATCAGTCTAACAGAAAGTGCAAAACCATAGTACTAGCAGTGCCAAATAAAAATTTTATAGAACTCCAGCGCCTCAGGTCCTACCAAGCCCTGAATGCCCTTCCCAAAGATGTTTCACTTATGGTAACAACACGAGTTTCTGATCAGATGACAACGAAGAACTTCAGGTATTTAAAACCAACAATATTGTTTCACCCTCCCCAATACAACTGTGGCAATTTCAAAATCTATATAGAAGATTTAAATTTACACATACTGTCTTTTGTGGTGAAAAGCTTTTGCCAGTTCATCTATTTCCAAGGAATCTGATGTTCTGTACTAGCCACACTGAAAGGTAGACAAAAAAAAATCATCAACTAGTGAGCGATGATTGGTTGGTTGGGGGTTAAGTGACTAAACTGCACGGTCATCAGTCCCTCGACCCAGAGGTAGTTCATCTGGACTTTATGACATTTGCAAAGTACAGGTTCTAATGATGAAATTATGTAGGCACAATAAGGCTGGGGCACTGAAGGCAATAGTGTCTACTAATGCCAGAGCTAAGAAAGAGTTTATGGTGAAGTTCATGAATAGGCTGGTACATAGCCCAGAGCAGATAAGAGGTCTCCCATGACATCCAATGACAAGAAAAGCCCCACCTCTCATCTGACTCCCATCAGCCCAATGAATGGCAAAGATAAGTTACAAAGAAAGTCTTCTGGTCAGCAGGTTGAGAACAGTAAAAGTGAAAAGGCTGAAAATGTAATGGGCATCAGCTGGACCACCAATAATAAAAAACAGGAGTGAAATAAGTAAGTCAGCAGGTGAGCATCCCTGGGGCTCTACATGCGACAGGATTCACCCCACACATAGCCATCCTACTCCTGGTGCAGTACAGTCAGGTCATTATAAGAGCCACCCACTATTCAATGGTGTGCTATCTCTAAAACAAGGGTGGCAGAAAAGAGGACAATCTTCATCTAAAGCAACTAAAACAAAGTTTCATCTAAAGCAACTGAAACAGAAAGTAAGATTATGGTGAAAGAGTGAGCTGGTCCAGGAGACACAAATCTCAACCATCCTGTCCCTAAGATAGGTTACAATCTTATATCTGAAAATAGAAACCACTTTTACAGAGAAAATTGAGACCAGTTCGGCCATTGTGAATTGTCTGCCATATCTGAGACAGAATTTGTAAGGCTGTGCTTAGCACGGAGGGCCAGGAGAATGGTGGATTCCACCAGGATATGAGTTACTGTATCATAAGGCTGCACAACTAACATATGGGGACGGCTCTAAGTAAAAGGAAACTATGGGTTAGCCTGGTATGACCGATGTGGAGGCGACATTTCATGGTTGATCCCTTCCAGGACAATTGAAAGAGTACCATGCAGCAGTAGCTTCCCTGACAGTGTGGAGTTTATTAGAGGGGCAGTTGCCAACCAGGTATCAGTGAGGAAAGATACTGTTTGCATTTGTAGATCCACACCTGGGGCTGGCAGACCAAACGAGGCGGCAATTAATCACTCCTCTCGCCCAATGGTTGGCCAGTTCGTTTCCTGGGATACCCATATCACTTGGGACCCAGACAAAGGCAACTGAGTGGTCAGGTCTAAGTTCAGTAATAATTGTGAACAACAGAGACGACAGGGTGACAAACATTACATTGTCCTGGCAACAAAAGGTGTTCCTAACTGGTAAGGGATGTAAAAGCATATCTCCATCCTACACACATTTTTAGAGTGGTCTGTGTAAAAGAAGGTAGCACCCTGAAGCTTCTGAAGAACCTCATGTAGCAGACACTGAAATGTCAACAGACCTTAGGATCTTGAAATAGACCAGTCCTAATTTGTGGCTTGGGGAGGTGCACGAGAAAACATTAGGAGCACATTCCAGGGAAGAGGAGGAGATCGTGGCAGACAGCTGTGAGGCACATTTCAAATTTCTAGCAATCCCACATGAGGCTGCTTATTAGGAGGTTGATGTTCCTCATATGCAAAAAAAAAGAGGCATATGTTGGAATGATCAGTGAACTGTCGAAAGATGATTCGATAGGAGACCATAATGAGTTGAAACCTCTGGAACTGAAAGAGGTAAGATCCCCACTATGGTATTTATGGGATTAGTCTAGAAGGCACCAGTGGCCAGACAAACTTCACAATGATGGACTAGGTCTAATAATTTCAAAGCCAAAGGCACTGCCAAGCCATAAACCTGGCAGCCATAGTCCAGTCATGATGAGATCAGGGCCTGTTCAAAACCGAGAACAGTAGCCCAATCTGCACCACAAGAGATATTTGCAAAGAAGCAGAGAGTGTTAGGCCTCTGCATGCAACTAGTGTTCAGTTGCTGAATATGGGCAGCTAAGTCAGATTTTTATAAAAAGAAGTTCCAAGAACAAGTCTGCGCACTAACTTCAACTATGTACCCACGTAGAGTTCTGAACAGGATAGACTGTGGTATGACAAATGCATCACCAGCATTTTTGCTGGAGATAATTGGAAATCATGGGCAGGGTTCATGTACTGGCCTGCTGGTTGGCACAATGGAGCTGATGTTTAGCTGAAGCTACTGAGTGGGAGCTGTACTAAATACAAAAGTTGTCAATATACAATGCAGAGACGACTGGCTGCCTGGCAGAAGTCACAAGCCCATTGATGGCAATGAAGAGGTGTGTGACACTAACAACAGAGCCCTGTGGAATGCTGTTCTCTTGGAGCCGAGGAGAGCTCTACAAGTACCAATTCAAACCTACAACAATAAACAGGATAAAAAGTGATGAATAAAAATCAGTATGGAAACTCTTAAGCTCATAATCGTGTGTAAATAAAATGTGATGGTGTGAAGCAGTGTTGTATGCCATATGTAGGGCAAAAAGGCTGCAGTGAAGTATTGGTGTTTAAAAAAGCATGTCAGATGGCTGTTTGTAACTGGACCAGATGGTTGATTGTGGATCATCTTCGTAGAAACCACATTGACATGGGGACATATGACCCAACTTGAGAACCCAGCATAACACGTGGGCAACAATCCTTTCAAACAGTTTGCAGAGGTGGATGGTGATGACAATTAGTTGGTAGCTGTCTAGAGACACTTACTTCGCTTAATGGCTGGAGCAATGATACTATCTTGCCACTGCGAATATAAGACGTCTCTGAACCAAATATGATTGAAGATGCTGAGGAGATGTAGCATTTGAGTAACAACCATGTGCTGGATCATCTGATTATGAATTTAATCAGGTCCTGGGTTTGTATCATGAGACAACGCAAGAACCTTGAAGCAGATCTGGGTCAGTGAAAGATGGATTATATGATTCAGCTTGACTGGGAATGAAACATAGGCAGATGTCTTCAACTTGTCATTCCTGCAGTCGTATGGCACCTGGATAAGAAGACGATGCTGATGATGTTGCAAAATAGATTGCAAGGTGTTCAGAACTTGTACAAATACCACCCTGAAGGAAACAAGTCCTAAAACAGCTGTTGATCATCGGTGGTCCAGAAGACTGTGGTGCTTTTCCCCACAGCTGGGATGAAAAGGCCTACATTCCAAGGGAGGAGATGCAGTGTTCGCAGCAGTACTTCTTGCTGCATTTAATTAGAAGGCAAGCCATAGCATGAAATCACTTAAAAATGATTAGGCTGGTCTATGAAGGCTGTCGCCTGGAGCACTGCAGAACTATTAGGTGATTCTGAATAGCTATTACAATGCATCCACCATGGCACTGACCAGTGCTGGAGGCCACCATTAGAAATGGGACTAAAGTGTGGGTGATCATGTTGTAGACACCTAGCACAACCCCACCAACACAATGTGACAGAGGGGCCGAAGGTACCAGCAGAGACATACAACTGCCAGTTGTCTGAAGCTCCCAATGTGGTAGCCTGTTTGTCTGACTAGGACAAGGAGGCAACAAGGTCACCAGAAAGTGGTCACTGTCACAAAGATTGTCATGTAGTGACCAACACTGAAGCCATACAACCACATGACTGGAAGAAGAGATCATTACATCAATAGTTGGAAAGCTATGACGTGGGTAGGAGAAACAGATCATTGTCAATAAGAATCTGGTCAAGTATAAGGTGAAGTGGTACCCCTCCATCCCCACTCTCCTCCCTACAGGATGGTGTACACTGAAATCCCCAAGTAAGAGAAAAGGGACAAAGTTGTTGGATTAAGGTGGTCAACTCAAGTAAGTGGCCTACCTGACACGTATAAATGTTGCAAACTGCTCGCTGAGGTTGTTCGCACTCATACTGCTACTGCTTGCAACATAGTACAAAGGGGAATCCATTCACTGACAACATCTTTGTTAACCAATGTACAGATTTCTCCAGATGCCTTCTCAGAGCCAGCAAGGTTCAAACAGAATGCATGATAACTATGGAGCATTAGGAATGATCATCAATGAAGAGTGTTTATTGTAGTGCCACATTGCAGAAGACAAGGCAATAAGTTTTAGTACCAGCAGATGACAGTAGTATCTATTTTACTGTTCCACTGAATGGTCACACTAGGTCGCCTTGACTTTTTTCTGCTCCTGCTCCTCCTCATCCTTCTACATAACCTTTGGTGGCTAGGATTCAAGTGAGGGATTATACATGTCATGTTTGGGGACAGATTAAGAATAGGCAGTCCTGCCACCCACAGTTTGTGATCACTCAGCCATTAGCTGGCATTGGACATTTAATGTGGGTTTCCAGAAAGCAGGGTACCGAGAGGAAGCCCTGTCGCCGGTAGACACCACAGGAGGAGGCTGCTCATCCACCCAGATGTGGAAAGTCGTTTCCAAAGACTGTGCGGCAGGAATTGCAAGAAGGAAAGCAGTGAGAGAACTGGTTTCAGAGAAGTTGAGGTAGTGGAAGTTATGGCTACAACTTTCGCACAATCGGAATCCATATTAACAGGATGTAGGTGTTTGTATTCTTTTATCAGCTTCAATTTTTTTATACAACACAAGGTCCGTAGGTTTATATGCCTTCATATTCTCTCCATTTTTGAAGACTGGATGACACGATGAATGTGAAGGACTGTTCTGCTCAAATGAAACACAGAAGTGGTTGTTCAGAAAGACAACCTTCATGGAATGAGTATCCAAAGTTATGACATTTTGAATTCAGTGCAGTGGAATGACATGACCAAAGGGCAAGCATTGAAAGCATCTCAGAGGTGGTGGGAGGTACGGTTTCCCCATTATACCTCTACACCATAACTAAGGTGTACATTCCCTTCAAAGGGCCAGAAAAAGGCACTTGTATCTACTGTTTAATCTTGGGACCTTTTTGGATGGACCTGACCGAATGTACACCTCGCCACTCGAGGTTAGCTCATAGCTACTCATCTGAGTATATGGTGTCTGAAAGATGATACCTTGGACTACACTCAAAAGTCTTGAGTAGGGCAATGGTCACTGATACATCACCCAGACATTCACATGCCTAAAGAGTTTTAGATTGTGCAGCAGACAAGGCTTTAATAAATAGCAGCTCACTGTGCATTTTCCATAATGAATCAGCTTCTTCACATTTATCATCAATATTCTCCACAAAAAATGGTTTTGTCACAGTAGAAACAAACCCATCAGTTCGGATACATACTAAGTATGGGATAAGTTGTTTCACTCCTAGACATCTGGCTTTGCTCTTCTGTGGGGCAGCCAGGTAGGGAAAGCAGCAGGGTTGTAACTGTCTGCATTGAGGTTTCGATTTCTGTCCAAAAAGACTGCTAGATCAGAACTGTTTTGTCCTGGTGCAATCTAATGTGTGTCACATACATAATGCCCACCCTTATGCCACCTACTCTGATCACGGGCTCCCCCACAGGCACCAAGCAACCACAACAAAAGCTATTGCAGGGAAACCTGGTGCTACAGGAAGATCAGTAATCTAATCTTTGCAGTGTGTGGAGTGCTAGTAGCTCAGACATCAGTAGTGTTAGCCATGTGTTGTCAGTGGGCTCCACTGATAGGTTACATAACAATCTCACCACCTCACATTGGTTACTGCATTATGTTTTGAAGTAAAAATAAGAGACTACACAAGTAATGTGAAGGCACTATCTAAGATGTGCTTCCTCAATTGGTCCACATTACAGAAAAATTTGGAAAATGAAGTTGAAACTAGGAGGGGGCCAGAGATTACCAAAAGTTACTGAATGAAAGAATCTTCCAAGAATGAAAAGCAGGTGCTGGAAAATAGAAGGGTTGACATCGAAGGCTGCCACCATAATAGAGATCAAGAGTAGGAAGAATAGTCAAAGAGACTGCAGCACTTGAAAGGAAGGAAGTGCTTTAACAGCTTGTGCCCCATGCCCACCAATCACATACGAAAGTCTTGAGCCCCTTGAGGGCCACTGTTCAGTGGGGGTGGGCTCTTCACAACAGGTGTCATGGTATTTACAACAATACCAAAGAAGGTTGAACTTCAAATACTTTTCTAAGGAACACAATTCTCCTCAACATATTTGTCAGATAAAGTCAGAGTTTCTACAGTAGAAAAGATATACAGAAAGAACAAATTGTTAAATGTTGGCAGTTGTCCATGAAAACACCAGCTATGGCACTTTCTCACAATGCTCACCATGTCTTTTGGTTTATGAACCTATTCTAGACAGATTAACCATTCACTCATGAGTCTTCACTACATAGCTTGTCAAAGAAACACTGCAATAGCTAAATTGAAATGCTGAAATCTTTCCCAGATTTGGAATTATAAGGCCCTCTCTCAAATGCTGAGTAACTTCAATCAATCCATATGTTATTAACATCATGAAGGATCTCTCTAACTTATGCTTAGATGTGCCGTACTGAATACTACCCAGTGCTGGTGCTATATTGTTAGTAATTGATATATCTTAATTCGCAAACAGTTGTATGATTTGTGGTTTAAGAACTGATGTCCAACTGATCCCCATCCACAACTTTTTTATAATCCTGCAATTAGAATCCTGGGCATCACTAGATGTGAGCTGTGGGGAAAGGGGGGGGGGGGGGGGGGCACACGACACCATTTCATGTGGAAAGGTTTCAGATCGTCTGCATCTGGTAACCTGCCTGCCTCTATTTGCAGAGTGACATTCTTCACAACATCAAGGCATTGCTATTTTTCAAGCTGACTAAACAATACCTGGATGGTTTTAGCAGCTTGTCTAACCATTCCAGTAATATGATTCATGTCCTGGGTGTCATCCTGACATTATTCAAGCACAGCTTGTTAGCATTATCCTAGGCGTAAACCCAGAACAACTTTGAAAATTACTTTTGTATCTTCTATTGTCATCATTTAATGGCATTGAAAAATGATATTAACAAGAAGTGCAAAAAGCAAAGTAGGAATTGCTAGAGAAGAAATGCAAAGCGACAGCAGCCTGCACAACTATGGGGAAAATAATTGTAACATGTGCAAAGGAAACTTTGCAGAAAAAGTGTATCAGTGCATATATCAAGAGCTCAGATGGCTATCAAGCAATAACCAAAGAAGTGAATATATAGATGAACTATTTAAATATGATGACAATATTGTGTAAAGAGAACAGGTAGTGGATGAATAATGTGATACTGTGAGAAGTTCATGGTGTGGGTTCCTGTAGTCATGTCCTAGTTCATGAACCACGGGCAACGTATGAGTGGCCAAGTAAGTGGTCCCGACAGTCAGGATACCAGTTACTTTGGAATAAGGCTGGGCATCTCTGGCATATTCTGAGTCGTAGTCACCTTTGTGCTCATACGGCAAAGACTACCAAATCCACCAGTTAGTCCCTCAACCGTTGGGGGTAAAACTCAATGGGACTCAGGGCAAGTAAGGCTAGCAACCTGCTTCCCCGATACTTTCAATATGATGCTGGCAACAATCAGAGCAAAATGCCTCGGACCTTTGGAGGTGACGGAGTCCCACCTCTAACTGACAAACCAGAGACTCCTAAGACACGACTTGGCAAACAAATGGTAATGAGATGGGGAGCTGTTAATATCAATGGGGGCTACCCTGGCAAGAAGGTAGAGCTGGCAGAGGCTGCAAGTAAGATGGGGCTGGACGTTTTAGCTGTTAGTGACATTCGGTTAAGGGGTGAGAAAGAAGAGGAAGTGGGAGAATACAAGGTCTACCTGTCAGGAGTCAAAGCAGGAATAGCACAATGGGGTGTAGGGCTTTACATCAGGAAAGAAATGGAACCTGGCATAGTTGCAGTAAGGTATGTAAACGAACGACTGATGTGGATAGATTTGACAGTGTCTGGCAAGACAATTAGGATTGTGTCAGTATATTCGCTTTGTGAAGGGACAGATCAAGATAAGATGGATAGTTTTTATGAGGCACTCAGTGATGTAGTTGTTAGAGTAAAGGACAAGGATAGTGTTCTGCTCATGGGTGATTTTAATGCCAGGATTGGAAATCGAACAGGAGGGTATGAAAAGGTTATGGGTAAATTTGGAGAGGATATGGAGGCTAACAGGAACGGGAAACAACTCTTGGATTTCTGTGCCAGTATGGGCTTAGTAATCACAAACTCCTTTTTTAAACATAAGAACATTCACCGGTATACTTGGGAAGGCATAGGATCCAGATCTGTCATTGACTATATAATAACAGATCAGGAATTCAGGAAGGCTGTGGTTGGTTGGTTGGTTGGTTGATTGGGGTTGAAGGGACCAGACAGCAAGGTCATCAGTCCCTTGTTACAAAGGCGGTCAGTTCCGACAGAGGGACAGCTCAGAAGAGTCAAAAACGATAAAAGGTAAAAGGTAAAAGGTAAAAGGCTAAAAAAGTGCAGTTGTGTCGTCAATGATAAAAACACAAGGAGGGAAGTCAGTAAATGGGCAACCTCAAGAGAGGAAATATCCCACCTGTGATGCAGTACAAGCAAGACCACATGCTATTTAAAAGCGTTCAACCGCCAGAGTGTAAAAGGGCGGATTGTAAAAGGGATTAAACAAACCTAAAAGGCGATAAAAACAGTAAAAGGGAAAAAAGAAGGAACATGGCCAGGGAGGGGAGTCAGGAATCTCCAAGCACAGCCTACAGTGGGAGACATCCCAACCCTCACCGCCCTGCCCCTACTCCAGAGGGAGATGAAAATCCTTAAAACTGAGAATAAAAACCACTTTCACGGAGGAAACTGAGAACCAGTTCAACCATCCGGGAATCGTCTGCTAATATTAAGGGTAAAGTGCAGGGAAGTCTGTACTTAGTACGCAGAGCTAAAAGAAGGGGGCATTCCACCAAAATGTGGGCCACTGACTGGAAAGCTCCACAACCACAAAGTGGGGGTGGCTTACCACGCAAAAGAAAACCATGGGTCAGCCTGGTATGGCCGATGCGAAGACGACAGAGGGTGGTTGAGTCCTTTCGCGAGAGGCGTAAGGAAGAACGCCATGGGACAGGTGTCACCTTAATCGCACGAAGTTTATTAGACAAGGAGGTAGCCTCCCAGGATGTGGCCCATGATTGCGCAAAGTGGGATTTGAGATGAAGCCGTAAATCCGCCACAGGAGGGGTGACAGGGAATGGGGGGTAAGTGACTGCTCTCCCAGCCAAACGATCAGCAAGCTCATTTCCTTGGATGCCCACATGGCCAGGGACCCAAAGGAAGCTAACAGAACAAGCAGCATGGTGGAGATCAGCGAGATGGTCATGGATGGAGGAGACCAAGGGATGACGGGAGAAACACTGGTCAAGTGCCTGAAGGCCACTCATTGAGTCTGTACATAACAAAACGCGATTGAGCTTGGACTGTTTAATAAAGGCCAGGGCCCGGGAGACCGCCATCAATTCCGCAGTGAACACCCCACATGCATTTGGCAGGAGATGATTTTCCATGCCTACAGAGGAGGTGAAGGCATAGCCCACACGATCAGCAGATTTAGAGCCATCAGTGTAAAAAACAACAGCATCCCGAAACTCAGATAAAATGCGGCGGAAAAAACAACGGAACACCATCGGGGGAACGGAATCTTTCGGACCTCGGCAGAGATCCATCCGAACTCGGGGCCGAGGAACTAACCAAGGAGGTGTGTTGGGGAGGGAACGTGGGATACAGGAAAAGGAAGGAAGCTGAAAATCACGGCGAAGAGACGCTAGGCGGAGCCCAACCGGTAAACCCGCCCGAGGGCGGGAGTCAGGTGGGCGACTTCCTTGGGCAGGGAACAGGATAGAATAGGAAGGATGAGTGGGAGAGGAACAGACAGCGATTGCATACGAAACCAGAAGCTGGGAGCGCCGAACGGAAAGGGGGGGGGGGGGATCCCAGCCTCAACCAGGAGACTATCAACAGGGCTAGTCGGGAAGGCACCGATGGCCAAACGGATACCACGATGGTGGACCGGATCCAAGAGGCGTAATGTAGAAGGGGCAGCTGAACCGTAAACTTGACAACCATAGTCCAAGCGAGACAACACTAAGGCCCGATAAAGGTGGAGGAGAGTGGAACGGTCAGCACCCCAAGAGGTGTGGGCAAGGAAGCGAAGGACGTTTAGTTTACGGAAACATCCTATCTTCAGGCGTCTGATATGAGGCAGCCAAGTGAGCTTGTTGTCGAAAAGAAGGCCAAGGAAACGAAACTGTGGGACCACAGGTAATCGTTGTGCATTGAGATAGAGCTCTGGATCGGGGTGGACTGTCACACGGCGACAAAAGTGGACCACTCGCGATTTTAAAGGAGAAAACTGAAATCCGTGTGAGATGGTCCATGCAGAGGCACGCCGTATAGCACCCTGGAGCTGCCGCACTGCAGCGGCCATCGAAGAGGAACTAACCCAAATGCAGAAATCATCCACATACAGAGCAGGAGTGACCAAAGGACCGACGGAGGCCACAAGTCCATCTATAGCAATGAGGAACAGAAGTACACTCAATACGGAACCCTGAGGGATGCCATTCTCCTGGGTTCGCGGAGAACTTAAAACTGTACCAACCCTAACCCTAAACGAACGATGAAACAAGAACTGGCGGATAAAAATCGGGAGTGGGCCCTGAAGACCCCACTCATGAAGTGTAAATAAGATATGATGGCGCCAAGCCGTATCATAGGCCTTGCGAAGGTCGAAAAATACAGCAACCAAATGGCGGCGCTGGGAAAAGGCCTGCCGAACTGCGGATTCCAAGCGAAGTAAATGATCGATCGGAGACCGTCCCTCTCGGAAGCCACACTGGTAAGGGGACAACAGACGCCGAGATTCGAGGACCCAAGTGAGCCGACGGGCTACCATCCGTTCAAGTAACTTACAAACAACGTTCGTCAGACTAATTGGCCGATAGCTGTCGACGAACAGGGGGTTCTTACCGGGCTTAATGACGGGAACCACGATGCTATCCCTCCATTGAGAAGGGAAGTCACCCTGGAGCCAAATACGGTTAAATACCCGGAGAAGATGTCGCTGTTGTGGAGCACTGAGATGTTGAAGCAGTTTGTTATGAATGGAGTCTGGGCCAGGGGCCGTATCATGAGAAGAGGAGAGTGCGGAAAGAAGTTCCCATTCAGTAAAAGCGTTGTTGTATGATTCTGACTGGCTGGGGGTAAAACATAAGGCGGAAGCTTCGGCCCGCTGTTTCTGGGGAAGGAAAGCAGCCGGATAGGAGGCTGATGCCGACGCTGTTGCAAAATGGGTCGCAAGGTGTTCCGCGAGAATCAACGGGTCCGTGCAAAGGCCATCCGGGAGGTGAAGACCCGGGAGGGTAGACTGCCGATGGCAACCTTGGAGAGAGCGAAGTGTAGCCCATACCCGCGACAGAGGGACAGCAGAACCGAGGGAAGAAACAAAGCGTTCCCAACACATCCGTTTGCTCCGTTTGATTAAGTAACGGGCTTTTGCGCGAAGGCGTTTAAAGGTAATAAGATTGGCAATGGATGGATGCCTCTTAAGGTGTTGCAAAGCTCGACGGCGATCACGGATGGCAACGGCAATGTCCGAACTCCACCAAGGGACCTGCCGGCGGCGAAATGGTCCAGATGAGTGCGGGATAGCAAGGCTAGCAGCGTGAACAATCGCGTCAGACATGTCACGTATGACATCATCAATACCATCCGACAATGAGGGAGAAAAAAACGACCTGTGCAGTATACAGAGGCCAATTGGCACGTTTGAAGGACCAACGAGGTGATCTGTCCATAGGGGAGCGGGAAGGGAGCGAGAGAATCAACGGGAAGTGGTCACTATCGCAAAGGTCGTCGTGCGGTGACCATTGTAGGGAAGGGAGGAGGGAGGGAGAAGAGAGAGAAAGATCAATGGCAGAAAAGCTACCATGACCGGCACTGAAATGGGTAGGGGAGCCATCGTTAAGAAGGCACAAGTCGTGGTCGGTAATAAACTGGTCAATGAGATGACCCCGACTAGATGGAAATGCACTGCCCCACAAGGGATGATGTGCATTAAAATCGCCAAGTATAAGGAAGGGAGGAGGAAGTTGCTGAAGGAGGGCACTTAAGGAGGCAGGTGTAGGAGTTCTGTCACGAGGGAGATACAGATTGCAAATTGTGACCCCAGAGTCCAGGTGGATCCTAACAGCAACTGCTTCCAATGTAGTTTGGAGAGGAATCCACGTGCTGGCAATGTCCGTTCGGACCAACGTGCAAACTCCGCCAGACGCCCGTAGGGGGCCGACCCGATTTCGACAGAAAGCACGGAAGCCACAGAAGGTTGGTGAGTGACCACCAGTAAAATGAGTTTCTTGTAGAACCACACAAGCCGCAGAGTAAAATGAAAGAAGGGATTGCAACTCCGGTAGGTGACGGTAATAGCCATTACAGTTCCATTGGATAGCCAAAGAACGATGAGTCAATTGGGGGGTGAACAGGCTAATGTCAGTCATGCCGGTGGGTCACCACCCGTCACCGACAAGGAGGGGGCGACATCCATGAATAACAGGTCAGAGTCAGGTTGTGAAGATGGGGACGAGACCTCTGGCGACACCACAGACTCCTTGTCCCGGGACTTGTGTTTCTTCTTTCTTTCTGTTTGGGATCGTGGAGGGCTGTGCAACAAAATGGAGCCAGCCACAGCAAGATCGGGAACAGAAAGAGAGCGGGCGATCTGGGGGCCCGCAGACCGTGGTTCTCGTGGTGGCCGCGTGGCAGCAGACCTTTGGCCTGGAAGGTGCCGGGAAGGGGGATCCCGCGAGGGGCGCCCATGACCGGCAGACGCCGAAGAAGCAGGACACTTCTCCAGCCGGGGAGAGGAAGCGGTGCCCGGAGGGGATGGTGTGGGAACCGCAGGGGGAGGGGGGAGGAAAGGGGTTCGGGACTGGGGTAAGGAATGAGGAGGAGGGGGTGAAGATACTACTGAAGCATAACTAGTTGTCAGGGTCACTGGATGAAGGCGTGTATACTTTTTACGGGCCTCGGTATAGGTGAGACGATCAAGAGTCTTATACTCCTGTATCTTTTTCTCTTTCTGATACACTGGGCAATCCAGTGACCGTGAAGAATGATTCCCACGACAATTTACGCACACAGGAGGGGGAACACAGGAACTTCCCTCATGGAACGGATGTCCACAGTCACCACAGAGGGGGGCCTGCGAACAGCGCGAAGACATGTGGCCAAAACGCAAACACTTGAAACAATCGCATAGGTGGTGGGATGTATGGCTTCACGTCACACCGATAGACCATAATCTTGACCTTCTCAGGGAGGGTGTCCCCTTCAAAGGCCAAGATAAAGGCACCAGTGTCAACGCGGTTGTCCTTCGGACCCCTCTGAACCCGCCGAACAAAGTGAACCCCCCGCCGGCTTAGATTGTCCCGAAGTTCCTCATCAGATTGAAGGAGGAGGTCTCTATGGAAAATTACACCTTGCACCATGTTCAAGGACTGGTGTGGGGTAATTGACACAGGAATCGTACCAAGATGGGTACAGGCATGGAGAGCTGCAGACTGGGTAGCTGAAGCGGTTTTAATCAACAGCGACCCAGACCGCATCTTGCTGATAGAGTCCACCTCGCCAAACTTGTCTTCGATGTGTTCAACAAAAAACATAGGTTTCGTATGAGTAAAAGTATCCCCATCAGTTCTGGCGCAAACCAGATAGCGAGGGAAAGGTTTCACCCCCAGCCGACGAGCCTGGCCCTCCTCCCAGGGGGTAGCCACGGAAGGGAAGGCGGAAGGGGCAGAGGAAGCAGCACGTGAAGAATCTTTTCCAGTCAAAGAGACGGCCGGAGAACGGCCAGAGTTGTGGACTCTTATGTGTTTCATGAACATAGTGTCCGCCCAGATACCACCCACTCCGATCAGGGGCTCTCCTCATGGGTGCCACCCAGCCACAGCAAGGGCCGTCTGGCACGGCGGCCATTGCTGGGAGTTCCGATGCTCCAGGACGACAAGCAACCACTCCTAGGCTTACATGAGGAGGTCACAGCTCAGGTATCAGACGTGTGATCCCTGTGTTTTCAGGGGGCTCAACCAAAAGGGTACATAGCGACCCCACCACACGGGCTGGCTACCGTGCTGGCTATGGACCCTAGCGTCAAACAACGACGTAAAGGAAACGATGGAATCAATGATGATGGCACACGCCGGAGACACTAGGTAATGTGCTCTTCCCCAAATGGCTCACACTACGGAAGAAAATTTAGTGATGGAGGTCAAACCCCAGAGGGGACCAGAGAATACCAAAAGGATGAAGGAATTACAGAACAAGGCCGAATTGCAAGGTCAACAGAACCAGGAGAATAGCAGGGCCAACATAAGGAGGGACACCATAAGTAGGGACACAAAGAGAGGGAGAGGAGAGGTCGGAGGGAAGGATGAAGGACAGGAAAGGAGGGGAAGGGAAAGGAAATGCAGCCCGGAAAAAGAAGGAAGGCTGCAATAGCTCGGGGCCCCGTGCTCGCCTACGCACGTACTCACGAAAGGACCGCGAGCCCCCTGGGGGGAGGAAGGCTGTGAGGGACACACGTGTATTCAGGGGATTCTTCGATGATCATTATTTAATCTGCAGTGAAATAGGGATTGTGAGGCCGGAAGTGCAGGAGGTCAGGTCCATATGTAGGAGGATAAGAGTGGAGAAACTTCGGATAAGGCAATCAGTCACAAGTACATAACAGCAATCTTATAAAGGTACCAGTTAGTTGAATGTAGTCAGTTACAGTCATTGGAAAATGAATGGACAAGGTACAGGGACACAGTACTAGAAGTGGCTAAAGATGTCTTGGAACAGTAGTGTGTAAAAGTAGGATGAAACAAACAGCTTGGTGGAATGTCACAGTCAAGGCAGCCTGTAAAAGGAAAAAGAAGGCGTATCAAAAATGGCTACATACTAGAACTCAGGTAGACAGAGTTATGTTGAAGAAAGAAACAAAGCCAAACAGATAATTGTAGCATCCAAGAAGAAATTTTGGGAAGACTTTGGAAACAGGTTGGAGACCTTGGGTCAAGCTGATGGAAAACCATTCTGGAGTGTAATTAGCAGTCTTCGAAAGGGAGGTATGAAGGAAATGACAAGTATTTTGGACAGGTCAGGAAAACTGCTGGTGAATCCTTTGGATGCCTTGGGCAGATGGAGGGAATATTTTGAAGAGTTGCTCAATGTAGGTGAAAATATGATCAGCAATGTTTCAGATTTCTAGGTAGAATGGGATAGCAATTATGATGGAAATAGGATCACATTTGAGGAAGTGGAGAAAATGGTCAATAGATTGGAGTGCAATTAAGCAGCTGGGGTGGATGAAATTAAGTCGGAACTCATCAAATACAGTGGAATGTCAGGTCTTCAATGGCTGCACAGGATATTTGAAATGGCCTGGGAGTCGGGACAGGTTCCATCAGACTGGACGAAAGCAGTAATCACACCAATCTTTAAACATGGAAACAGAAAAGATTGTAACAATTACAGAGGTATCTCTTTAATCAGTGTTGTGGGTAAAATCTTCTCAGGTATTGTTGAAAGGAAAGTGCGAGTATTAGTTGAGGACCAATTGGATGAAAATCAGTGCGGGTTTAGGCCTCTTAGAAGTTGTCAGGACCAGATCTTTAGCTTGCGGCAAATAATGGAGAAGTGTTATGAGTGGAACAGGGAATTGTATCTATGCTTTATAGATCCAGAAAAGGCACATGACCGGGTTCCTAGGAGGAAGTTATTGTCTGTTCTACGAGATTATGGAATAGGAGGCAAACTTTTGCAAGCAATTAAAGGTCTCTACATGGAGAGTCAGGCAGCAGTTAGAGTTGACGGTAAATTGAGTTCATGGTTCAGAGTAGTTTCAGGGGTAAGACAAGACTGCAACCTGTCTCCACTGTTGTTCATATTATTTATGGATCATATGTTGAAAACACTAGACTGGCTGGGTGAGATTAAGATATGTGAACACAAAATAAGCAATCTTGCATATGCGGATGACTTAGTTGTGACGGCAGATTCGATTGAAAGTTTGCAAAGTAATATTTCAGAGCTAGAGCAGAAATGTAAGGACTATGGTATGAAGATTAACATCTCCAAAACGAAAGTAATGGCAGTGGGAAAGAGATATAAACGGATTGAGTGCCAAATAGGAGGAACAAAGTTAGAACAGGTGGACGGTTTCAAGTACTTAGGACCCATATTCTCACAGGATGACAACATAGTGAAAGAACTGGAAGCGAGGTGTAGCAAAGCTAATGCAGTGAGCGCTCAGCTATGATCTACTCTCTTCTGCAAGAAGGAAGTCAGTACCAAGACTAAGCTATCTGTGCACCGTTCAATCTTTCGACCAACTTTGTTGTATGGAAGCGAAAGCTGGGTGGATTCAGGTTACCTTATCAACAAGGTTGAGGTTACGGATATGAAAGTAGCTAGGATGATTGCAGGTACTAGTAGATGGGAACAATGGCAGGAGGGTGTCGACAATGAGGAACTCCAAGAAAAACTGGGAATGAACTCTATAGATGTAGCAGTCAGGATGAACAGGCTTAGATGGTGGGGTCATGTTACACACATGGGAGAAAGCAAGGTTGCCCAAGAGACTCATGGGATCAACAGTAGAGGGTAGGAGGAGTCGGGGCAGACTAAGGAGAAGGTACCTGGATTTGGTTAAGAATGATTTTGAAGTAATAGGTTTAACATCAGAAGAGGCACTAATGTTAGCACTGAACAGGGGATCATGGAGGAATTTTATAAGGGGGCTATGCTCCAGACTGAACACTGAAAGGCATAATAAGTCTTAAATGATGATGATGATGTGAGAAGAATTTGTCAGACAACTGAAAGACTCAAACTGCAACACAGTAAGATAATTGAGAATCCCTAAAAATTATGAAGGCCTTTGTTAGAACCTACCACAAAAAAACTATTCCATGCAGTATGTATGGGGCAGTACTGGCCCCAACAACTTATCTTAAAAGAGAGACAGGCAAACCTGCATATATACATTTAAAAAAATACTTTTCACAAAACTCTAAATTCTGAAGGTAGCAGGTATAAATTACGTAGCAAAGGGTTATCTTCGACTCATATAGAAACCAGATTGCTGTCCTAACAAATGGGGCACCTTGCGGGAAATGAGTGAGAGAGGGTTGTTGCCAACACCTCATGTTATCCAGTTTGTGCACTGAGCAAGCAATAAAGGAGACTGAGGAGAAATCCACAGTGGAGATTTAAGGTTCACACAGAAGAATTTAAAATTTTCAGGTTTTCCAGTATAATTTAATTCTGTCAGAGAAGGCAAACCTGTTTGAAGATCAGTTGGAGGGAATGACTACCACCTTGAAGAGGTAATGAGATGAACATCAATAAAAGAAAACACAAGTAAAGGGATGCAATCAAATTGAGTCAAAAAATGCCGATGAAATTAGAGACAAAGCAGTGGACAAGTTTTGCTATTTGGGGAGCGAAACAACAGACAATGGTAAATACAAAAATCAAACAATGGAAACTCCATGTTGGAATATCAACAATATAAGGAAAAGATGGAGTACTGCAAGTACTGAATGGGCTACTGGCACATTGCACGTGAAACTGGTGACTGCTGTCTACGAGCTTAACTAGCCACAGCTCTTAACTCATGTGAGTATGAAACAGCATTTCCTCTGTACCTGATATGGTAATAGAGCCAATACTTGGTCATCAGAGCCTATAACCAAACTGAGAAAATAGGGGAACGACAGGAAAATTTACATTTTATGTTGCATTTTTCCCTAAATCTTAAAAACCACTTCAAGTCGAGTATTCAAACTTTCAGGGAAAAATAACATTACATATCCTGAGTCTACTGAACTAAAGAAACAAATAATGTTATGAATAATTAAAATTATTTAGGATAACGTACAAAAGAAGTACACAAAATTTTAACTGTGTAATTAAAAAATTATAGCCTATTTCTGAAAGCAGTGGCTGAAACTCAATTATTGTAGTTCAGTAGACTCATAACATACAGTTAAATGTCCTGTAAGAGTTTCATGTTAATGGCTACAGTGGTTCCTGAAATTCCGTGGCTGCCAAGCCACTAAATTTAACGTTGCCGGGATAGGCCATCCCTGCTCCCGTTAAGAAATAACAAAGCGACGTGGAAAGTTGCTACATGTCTAACTGTATAGTAGAAGCCTAGTTATTGACAGATTGGAAGAATGCATGCATTTTCCAACTCTTTGATTACAGAGTTAGGCCTACTGGAATTACAAGTTTCCAGGGCCAGACGGAGTTACGAGGTTATCATTGCCTAC
The DNA here is from genome assembly GCF_023897955.1 of Schistocerca gregaria. Lineage (NCBI taxonomy): Eukaryota > Metazoa > Arthropoda > Insecta > Orthoptera > Acrididae > Schistocerca > Schistocerca gregaria. The sequence continues at coordinate 520,646,318 of NC_064921.1, read as the reverse complement.
CATCATTATACAGCTGCATCAAACCAGTGTTTCAGCTGAAGATACAATCATTGAGTTGTTTATTCCATTTTATTATTTTTCTGGAAAAGTATTTTCAAGCAACGTGTTTGTTTCGAAACTCACCTGTGAATAAAGAAGAAATCATTTCAAAACAGTGGTGGAGTTGCATAATGCTATTGCCTACAATTTCAGATATTTGTCTCCAAATCATGAAGTACCTTGGCTGGTTGAAAATTTGAACACTATATTTAGTGAAGTATCCTTCACAAATAAACTTCATGGCAGTTACAGTAACACAAAGAAACTAATTAGGTCAGCCACGATTGCATTACGTACATTGTTCGTTTGTGTTTTAGGCAAACATGACCGCAGTTATGACATTCACCCTAATACTATGATGTCTAAAAGTAACTGTGCCACATCAACTGTTTACTTATGACTGTCACTGGGATTGGTGTACCAAAGTGAAAATGGTTAAGATTACCGTCACCGTGACTAAATACTCAATGGGGGGATCTGGCTTACAGAAGTCCAACTATGGCAAGCCGTTTGCTTTCTAGTACCATCAAAACTAATAAACTTAATTCGGAATGCCAGAGTGCTGAAAACTTTTACGACAGCGCGAGTACACACACTTCTGAAGATGCGTCGACTCGACAACGACATTTTATACAACATGCTTTTTTTCCATCTTACCTGTTAAAGACAACGGCTACTGAACTGCAAACAGAGTTCTTTGCGCAAATTGTACGAAACTGATGGCTTTGGTCAGCATACTAGGTCAGTCATACTACAGATTGAATGCTACTGTTTATACGAAATGAATAACAGTCCTCTATCAGAACTACACAATAGGGCATCAACATACGTCCGAAGTGTGCAACTGTAAGCATACTAACAATTTCACACCAAAATTACGAATGAGTATCGAGCAAATGGAGTTATTTTATTAATACATGGCTCAGTCATTTCAAATATCACAGGTCAAGAGAAGTCATACCTTGTGACGGCTGCTCGCAGGGAGACAAGAGTTCACTCTCGGAAATGACATAGATGAAATCTGTAAACGAGCATTTGAAAGATCACACGGCTGCTATAGACAAAATAAAACCTGCAGTAAGGATGTTGACGGCTGTTCTACTAAATCATAACTAATTTATGTTAATATTCATACGTTATGCGAAAGTGTCAGATCTAGTTCAATTTCTGTGGAGAAACAGCGAACCGCTTCAACTGTGTAGCGTATAGAGATATTTTAGCGAACCGCGCAATCCTTCCTAAGGTCGATAGCTAAAGATAACAATTAAATTTTAGCCCTAGGTGCAACGTCTCTGCATCCTTCAACGTTTTCAAAAGTCAAACAATTCGTTTCAAGTCCATGCAACATAATTTTGCGTTAGAGGGCATGCCATGTTAATAAGTAATTATGCAAATACGCTTTGTCAACAAAGTCGCAAGTTAGAATGCGTGCAATATTTTTGTGTCTAATCAGGACGGGGAAGAATTCACACACGCAGGAGAACATGAAACTCATATTTGACACTGCATCATTAACTTTCTACACAATAGAGTTATCTGATGAAAAATATTATTTTAAAGGCAAGAAAACATTTTATTAACTTTATAATACCCTGGATACGAAAAAAAACATTTACTGTAAGAAAACACAGAAGTTACATACAAGCCAAGAATAAAGATATTGACAGCAGAGTCATGGAGCAGCACATAAATATAGACGTCAAGGAAGTTTTTCTTTTCTTTTAATACTTCCTCCAAAAGAAAAAAATCATGAAATTATTGCTTTGTCTCTTGTATGCCAATTTCTGAACATAGAAAATTAAATCGAACTCGTTCAAGTGGTTTCGTCAAAATATCGGCCAACTAGTTGTGTCCATCAATGTGTTCCAAGAAAATCTCACCGTTCAGATATCTTTCACGAACATAGAAATGTCGGGCCTCTATATGTTTAGAACGTCGATGATATTCTGGATTTTTTGCTAACTTCAATGCAGTAGCATTGTCAATGTAAAGAACTGGAGGCTGCCCCGACATTTCCACTAATTCTGATAGCAGACGACGTAAGCAAACTAACTCTTTCGCTCCTTCACTAGCTGCAATTATTTCCGCCTCGGTTGTTGATGTGGCCACTACTTAATGCAACTGACTTGTCCATGACACTGCACCACCTGAGTACTTTGCAAGAATTCCAGCTGTTGAGCGCCTTGTCCGGTTATCACCTGCGAAATCTGCATCAGCGTAAATCTTTAACTCTTCTTTTTTATTATATACAATTCCAAAATGTAAGGTCCCTTTCAAATGCCGGAAAATGCGATTTACTCTATCCCAGTCTTCAGTGGTTGGTTTCTCCATTGCTCGAGCAGCTTTATTGACTGCAAAACTGATGTCTGGAGGAGTTACTGTTGAAAGGTACATGAGACAACCAAATGCTTCACGGTAGGGTACAGATGACGAAACTTCTTCGTTTTGATTATTGTCCTCACGTCCAATAGGAGTTGAGATTGTATTGCATTCTGACATTCGAAATCTTTGCAGAATTTCTTCTGTGTATTTCTCTTGACTTATCATTATTGCTCCATCTTCATATTGCTTTATTTTTATGCCAAGAAAATTGTTAAGACTGCCAGTTGTTATACCGAATTCATGTTGTAAAACACCCATAAAAACAGCTATTTCTTTCTAGTTACTGCCGACAATCAGGCCATCATCAACGTAGATTGCCACATAAAGGCTATTTCCATTTTGTCTACGATAAAATAGGCATGGATCTGCATCACTGTTGGAAAAACCAGCTTTCTTCATGAACTCAACAAAACGTTTGTTCCAGCAACGTGGTGCTTGCTTCAACCCATAAAGACTCTTTTTTAAGAAACACACTCGACCTGTGCCATCTTCGAAACCTTCTGGTTGATCCATATATACTTCATCTTCAAGTATTGCATTAAAAAAAGCTGTCTTTACATCGAATTGTACTAGCAGCATTTTCTTTGAAGCAGCTACAGCCAACAGAGTTTGTATGGTATCATAACGTACCACAGGACTAAAGGTGTCGTCATAATCAATTCCTGCTTTCTGAATACACCTTTTTGCAACGAATCTGGCTTTAAAACGAGTACCTCCATTGACTACAACGTTTCGCCGTAGAACCTAACGGTTTTTGCAATACTTTGGCATTCTTCAGACGTTCAACCAGCACCCAGGTATTGTTTTTCTTTAGTGATTGAAGTTCTTCACTAATAGCTTGCATCCATTCTTCCTTCTCGTTTGACTTCAATATTTCTGAAAAACAGTTTCGATCTTTGTATTCAAGTGCATCAACTTTTGTTGCCATACAAAATTCAGGTTGGTTTCCTTCATTGTCTTTTATTATCCTATTTCTCTTCATTAGAAGATTCAGCAGCTTCAGCTTTGTAACTTCTGTTAATTCTTTATTTTCATCAGATTCACTCTACTCTTGACTTTTTCTAGAATCGAGAGTGCCAATTTTTTCTTGAGTTTGATTTCCTCCAGAAGTGTACAGTCTAGGAGATTTACTTTGGTCATCTTAAGATGAATTCGGATCATTAAATTCTTCCTGAGGGACTTCAAATTCAACATGATCACTGTGTAAATCACAAACAGTTTCTGGCTTAAATTTCACATCGTGACTCAACACCACTTTTCTTTTAGATGGAATCCTAACTCTGAACCCATCCTTGTCAATAACATATCCAACAAGTCGTCTAAAAACTGCTTTATTATCAAACTTGGAACGGCATTGTTTGTTAATGTGAACATAGCAGCCTGTGCCAAAAATTCTGAGATGATCAAGTCGTCCTACTGGTCGATTAAACCATAGTTCATAAGGGGTTTTATTTTCAACTGAATATTTTCCAGTACGATTTATTAGGTAGACTTCTGTGTTACATGCCTCTGCCCACAATCCTTAAGGTAATTTACTCGGATTTAGCATTGACCGGGCAGCTTCAACAATGGTCCTATTTTCCTGCTCAAACATCATTTTGTTCAGGAGTGTAAGGAGGAGGAATCAGTAGCTCTATTCCCCTGTCTGCAAGCAGTTCACTGACATTCTTATTGTTAAATTCTTTGCCACCGTCACATCTAAATTGTTTGACAACATGTTCATTAATTCGTACTTCATTTAAAAACTGCTTAAGTACAGTTCACACTTCACTTTTGTGTTTTAAAAAGAAAATTCGACGAAATTTACTAAAATCGTCTTTGAAACATACATAATAATGCTTACCTCCAAAAGATTTCATGCTCATTGGTCCATTGACATCCATGTGGATTAATTCACCAGTACTGGTAGATTGTATTGTTCATGTTTTGAATGGCAGCCTATGCATCTTTCCAACCGCACAGCCGTCACAAAATTAACTCTTGGCATCTTCCACATTGTTCATTGCTTTTAAAATATTCTTCACATGTTGTTTATTTTGATGACCAAACCTTTCATGGTACACTTGCAATGTTTCGGATGAAGTCATCAAGTTCACACAATTCATTTTTACATTTCTAACAACATGCATGTTCAACAGATAAAGTCCGTTTTTCATATAACCTGTCATAACAATATTACCACTGACTTGTTTTCGAACACAGACATTATTACAACTAACATAAGTACTGTAGCCTCTGTAGGCAATGGCTCTCACAGAGAATAGATTAGCATTTGCAACAGGGACGTACAAAACATTGTCCATTCTAGCATTGTACCATTAATTGTTTCGTCGAATTTTGATGTAAACTGTTCCTTGACCATACGCACACATTTTGACATCCTGTTTTCTCAATGAAATTACTTGAGGAGCATCAAATTCACTACACGAAACAAAATACTATTTGTTGGGAGTGATATGATTTGTAGCGCCACTGTCGCAATACCTTTTATTTGGGTCACTGTGGTTACTAGTACCCTAACCCATAGCATATGAAGTAAATGCAGCGTGTTCACTTTCTCGCTTCTTCGCTTTTCTTTTATTGCTGCAATGAGTGTTCTGTGGACACTCTGCTGCCCAGTGACCTAATTGTTTGCATAAATTACACGGAAACTTCTGTTTTAATTGTGACTTCGTCATCTTTACTTGCTGATTACTTGTTTGCCGTTTTCATGTTTTAGAAACGACAAAAGCTGCACCTCCATTAATGTCTTGTTCACGCAGTTCAATAGTACAGAGTTTTTCAATCAATAAATTCAAGCTTTGCTTTTCTGTCGGTATCGTATCCCAGAGATCCTTCGTATCCCAGAGATCCTTAAAATTGTCGTAGTCTTTTCCCAGTGTAGACAAAATTGGACCATTTAAGATTATTTCAGATAGCGTATTTTCTTCATGTTTTGCTAATTCATCGTTCAGGTCCACAAATAACTTTTGCAGTGTGGCCACATGTGCAGTAATATCTTCCGTTTCATCACATTTAACACGGAAAAATGTTTCAATCAACATATTTAAACGCTGAGTACTGCTACATTCAAATCGGGCGCGTAATTTGTCCCAGATTTCTTTAGAATTCTTGCACGTTAAGACGAGTTCTGCAACAAGTTTACTTAGTGCACTTGCTATAAGACTTGCTGCCTTTGCGTCGTCCTTGTGCCATTCCACATACGCTTCTTTTTGTGCACTTGTCGCATCTTGCGGCAACTCTACACGTTCACGTGTGCCGTTTATAATATCTTCTAGTCCATATGAACGCAGCTCCTTAGTAATATGCCATTTCCATTTGGCCCAGTCGTCAGGTCCTTCTAGCTTATCAATGCTGATCTTATAATCGCCGCTAGCAGTCTTGTTTCTTTACAGACATAGGCTCATTTCAAATATTGTTTTAATTAAACTATGTTGTTTGACTTTACACATGTACTGGGCTCATAACCTGATGAAAAATATTATTTTAAAGGCAAGAAAACATTTTATTAACTTTATAATTACACCATAGATACGAAAAAAACACATTTACTGAAAGAAAACACAGAAGTTACATACAAGCCAAGAATAAGGATATTGACAGCAGAGTCATGGAGCAGCACATAAATATAGACGTCAAGGAATTTTTATTTACTTTTAACATTATCAAACCAAAAAGCGCCGCATTAAAATTTCTGTGCACAAACTAAAGCTGCTGTTTTAAAACACGAATAACAGCTCCAAAACTCAAAAGTAGATATTACAAATTAGAGAAACATAAAAACAAACGACAATTTACTCTGATCCGTGGGTAAGTTACATTTCATTATCTTTATTTATTTGACCATAGATCATTTAAACCCAAGTCAGGGTCACACCAAGAATGAGGTATGAAAACGACTGGCAAAAGAATAAACACACTAAATTCAACAAATTTACATCAGAAATAATGAATTAACAACACACACGACTACAAATTGCATCTGCATTTCAACTACCAAAATTTCGCAAGTTTTCGTATGACAATCCCAACTGGTTGGTTGGTTTGGGGAGTGGGTACCAAACAGCGAGGTCATCGATTGCAATCTCTGTCAAGAGTTAATATGGGTCTAACAAACACATTTGACTGTGTAAACCATAAAACAGAAGGAATATTACATGTATTTGTTATAAAGGGAAGGGTGGAGATTAGATCCTATCTTATTTGAAAAACAGTAACAAAAATTTGAAGAGGAAGAATAAGATCTGAAGTAAAGATTCTACACTTCTTTCCCTTACAAGGATACATACTTGGCCACTGCGATTCATTTTACACACAATTCACTTCCCACACTTGGTTAATTATGGCAAAATAATTACTAGTAGTAGTAGTAGTAGTAGTAGTTTTATTCATCCGTAGATCTCTTTTTACAAGGATATAGGACATGTCAAAGTATTTACAAGCCTAGATCAATTTACAATAAGCTAATTCGTATACACATATATTTACAGACTTCTAGTTAGAGACAATCATTAGATTTTACTCCTGGTATACAATAATTTATTTACAAATAACTCATTAAATAATGTAATGCCACACTATTCACTCATATTTCACTATCAGTCACTGCACACACTATACACACATTGTTTCATAACACTTCACTCACTACATACACACACACACACACACACACACACACACACACACACACACACACACACACACACAGGTGATCCTTGGGCCATTTTCTGTACTGCAAGTTCACATTTGCTATCCTGAAAAACTGAGTCAGCATCCCTTCATAATGAGTGAGATGTTGAGCTCAGAAAGAGGAAGAGGTGTTAGTATTGTGCTATGCATAGCTTGAGGGGAGAGTGTCTCTAGAAAGGAAAAAAGAAGAAAAAAAATAAAGTGAAGGTGTTATGTGGAATATTGGATGTTTTATAATCATCATTATTATTATTATTTGTTTGTATAACATTTTTTTATCAAACCCCTACTCTGCTTTATCTAAGTAATCCTTCAATGTATAAAATGTATTGCATAACAGGTACTTTTTAGCTGCCTTCTTAAATAAGTGTATTTTTGAAATTTCTTTAATCTCTTTTGGTAATTTATTGTACAGTTTTATTGCTTGGTAGAAAATGCTGTTTTGAGTTTTATGTTTATTTTTTCTTGGTAAATGTAAGTTGAGTCTATCTCTTGTTGCATGGTCATGGACAGAGCTGTTTGTGCAGTAATTGCCAATGTTACTTTTGATGTGTACAACTGACTGGTAAATGTGTTCACATGGAGCAGTTAAAATTCCCAGTGTTTTGAACAGATCTTTACAATGAGCTCGACTACTATTTCTGGTTATTATTCTTATGGCTCTTTTCTGGAGTTTGAAAATTGTGTTCATATTTTGTGGATTTGTTCCCCAAAAAAGAATGCCATAGCTAAGAATTGAGTGTACATATGAATAATATGTAACTAAAAGACACTGCATGTTACACACAGATGATAGAATTCTAAGGGCATAACATGCTGATGACATTCTGTTTGCAAGTACCTTTGTGTGTTCGCACCACTTCAGCTGAGAGTCAATATTCATTCCTAGAAATTTTGCATTTGTTACACAGTCTATAGAGGTGCCATCTACATTTAATTTAACATTGTCATTTTTCCTCTTCAAACTGAAGTTCATGGCATTAGTTTTCTTTATGTTTAATGTCAATTTGTTGCTTATTGACCAATCGTAAACTTCCTTGAGAGTTTCATTTGCTTTCTCGGTAAGGAGTTCTCTTGTTCTCTCAGTGACTATAATATTGCTGTCATCAGCGAAGAGAATTTTCTCACCATGAGTAACACTACTGGGAAAGTCATTGATGTATATCAGGAATAGTATTGGTCCTAATATGCTACCTTGTGGAACCCCTATATTAATATGTTTTGGTTCTGATAAGTATTTTACTAAATGTTTAGATCTATTTGAAGTATGTGTTATCTCTACTCTTTGTACCCTATCTGTTAGGTATGATCGAAACCAGTCATTAGCTACCCCTCTTATTCCTAATGCTTCTAATTTATTTAATAGAATCTTGTGGTCGACTGTATCAAAAGCCTTAGAAAGATCCAAAAATATGCCTGTGACACACTCATCTTTATCAAGAGCATTAAGTACAACTTTTGTGAATTCTACTATGGCTGACTCCGTATTTTTGCCACTTCGAAAACCAAACTGTGATTTGCTTAAAAGATTGTATTTATTCAGATAATTCATTAATCTGTCTTTCATAATTGCTTCTATTATTTTTGAGAATGCTGACAGCAGGGAAATGGGCCGGTAATTTTCTATGTCTTCTGCATTACCTTTCTTAAGCAAAGGTACAACTCTTGCCTGTTTTAGCTGCTCTGGAAATGTCCCTGATGTGAAGGATTCATTTATTATATTTGTTAATGGGCCTTGTATAATCCCTATGCATTGTTTCAGTACACACATTGGTACATCATCTAAGCCTTCTGACTTTTTATTTTTTAGCTTTTGAACAGTTTTATTGACTTCATTCTCTGTGGTTGGAAGTAACATCATTGTATCTAGTGCAACAATTTTTGCAGGTGTTATATTTGTTTTGGGGAATTTTTGCTGTAACTTCTCTGCAATACTTGAAAAATGCTCGTTTACATAGTTTGCTAAGTGTTGTGGATCATTTATTACCTTATCCCCCTCCCTTAGCAGTATGTTATTCTGCGTTTGTTTGCCTCTCCCCGTTTCCTTTTTTATAACATCCCAGACTGCTTTGCTTTTATTCTCTGCATTATATATTATTTTATCATTAAATGACTTTTTTGCAGCAATCAGCACCTTCCTATAAATCTTTTTGTATCTATGATAGAAATTTAAGAATTCTGGATCATTGTGAATCTTTTTCATGGAACTGAGGTGTTTAAGTGTTTGGGAGGACTTCTTAATACCTGCTGTTATCCATCTGTTTTTGTGAGATGTTGATACAGTCATGCATACTTTTGGAAATGCTGTTTCAAAGTTCAATTTAAACAATGTGGAGAATTTGGAGAATTTCATATTCACATTGGTTTCCTTATACACTTCATCCCAGCTTTGTTTTTCTAGTTCTTTTGAAAAATCTTTTATTTTGATTTCTGATAGATGTCGTTTATAGGCTTGTAGTTTAGGGAATGATTCGATGCCTGATTTTACTGTTGTTATTTGACAGAGATGGTCTGATAGTCCGAGATCTTTTACAGCTACATCACATTTTTCCCTGTCTATATTTGTGGCCACATGGTCAATTACTGATGCAGTCATTGTAGTAACCCTTGTTGCACTATTGACCAATAGGGACATGCCAAAACTTTGAAGGATATTTATGAAGGTGCTGCTGGATTCATTTATGATATTAGTGTTGATGTTTATGTCCCCACACAGAATTATGTTGACCTTTGTACTTGAGACTTTATCTAGAACTTCTGTTAATTTATTGAAAAAAGTGTCCACACTACCAATGGGAGATCTATACACACACAAAATGATTAATTTCTTGGTGATATCGAGCCCTGATAATTCAATAGCTGATATTTCAATGTGTTTGTCTTCACTTACTGTACTGAGGTCATGTCTAGATTTGAACTGTGTTCCTTTTCTGATATAAATGCATGATCCTCCACCCCTTGAAGTAGTTCTGCAGTAAGAGTTTGCCCTTTCATACAATGATAATACTACATGTAGGATTTCTGTGTCTCTACACCAGTGCTCAGTAATACAAACTACTGTGCAGTTCAAAGATTGGAGCTCAACTTCTAATGCTTGTATTTTATTTTTTATTGATTGCATGTTTTGATGGGGGATTGTTAAGTCTGTGAAATGCCCCATGTTACTCTTTCCGATGGTTTGTTTTTCTTTGTGACATCTGGTATGTGTGATTTTTGAAGTGTTATAATCTGTCTTGTGAGTGATTGTTTCAGTATTTTTTGAACTGCTAGAGATACTCTTTAGGCAGGGGAACCTGTTGTCTGGATTTATCCTAAAAAAGACCTACTTTTCCTACCTATGACAACAGGTATTTGACCATGTGTGGCCCGAGATCCACCCCCTATACTTTCATGAATCAGCTGTACCAATCTTCCCTTCCCAGTCCTGTTTAGGTGTAGGCCATGCCTAGTGAAACCCCATCTGTTGATAGTCCCAACGGGCACCAGAGAAACATGAGCAAAGTTGCCGTCCTCAGAGCCATCCCCAGCCCCACATTGATTCGCCTCACAGCTCCATCAAGGCGTGGCTGATCATGACGCCGGAACAGCTCAACAAAGTGTACATTGGTGCCATGAGTCAGGGAAGCTATCTTGTCCAGGTCACCACCTATTTCATATGCCCCATCCCTGTCCAAACTGTTTCCCGCCCCACCCACTATCACTACATGGTCCTCTTTTGTAAAATCCTTACATAAAGACCCTAGGTCCTCTATCACATGACTTAGCCCTGCATTTGGTTTGAAGATACTGGTGGCCTGGTACGCTGCCCCTAAACTTTCCTGTAACTGAGGGCTGACACCTCGCCCATGGCTACTACCTAGCAGCAGCACTTTCTTCTTCCTAACACTTTGTACATTCCTAGGCTTCTTGGCCTCGGTTGAAGTGTGCTGCACATTTCCTGCTCCTCGTTCTACCTGCGGCTCTTCTCCACTTAACTCTGGCAGCGGCAGATACCTGTTTTTGGTGTTGATGATAAAACTATCAGATCGCGTTCTCTTTCTTCCTATCCTCCTACCAGCTGCCAGTTCCCAACCACCCTCCTCCCCCCTATTTCCCTTGATCCTTATCAGTTCCTTCCTTGCTTCCTCCAACTGTGCCTGAAGGGCACAGATTTTCCTTTCCTGCTCCCCAATCAAAATGTTCCTACTGCATACTCTGCAGTTCCAGGAGAGAGCCTCTTCTGTTCTCCCAACATTCTCCCCACTGCATCCCCCCCCCCCCCCTAGTGAAAATATTTCCTACAAGATTGGCAACAAATCCCTCTACTCACTACCCTATAACAGCTCCCACATTTCTCACTCATGGTCAGTTTCGAAAGAATAGTTAAGTTTAAAGAATGTTTTAAATTTGTCAAGGTCGCGAGATTGTATGTCTGCAAGCAAAAAAAAAAAAACGACACAAAGATCTTATGTGCGGTGGTTGTTGTTTTTCTACCGATTTAGAGATGCAAAAACAGAAGAATGAATTTGTAATTACTTTGCTTTTAGAGAATTTAAGTTATCAGGCGTGTTTGGTCAGGTTTTTAAACGTTTATAACTCGGAAAATTTAGACCTAGATCGCGTCTATCTAACTAGTAAACAATACGAAATGTGTTAGTTAAATACGATTTAGAAATGTTTAATTACACTTTTATTGCGACAATAGACACTGATGAAACTAGTAGCTGTCTTTTTTAAACGATTTTTGCACTATCAAGAAAACTTGAATAGAATTTGTTGTGTTTATGTCACGCAAAATTACGGGTTATGTCGCGATTATCGGGACCTCAGCTAAAGAACAAGTTTTTTCAAGAACAAGCTCTGCTTGGACGCTAATATTCAGTTGTGTGACAAGAACGGACACTACAGCAAGTAATAAAAACAAAGAATATTTAAACTTGGCACTATTTCCTCTTAAATAAGTTATTTTAGTGGACGAAGAAAATACGTGTGATCTCACTCGGCGGCCATCTTGGATACTTCTGTTATGAAAGTCAACTTGCAAGTACCAAATGCTACTCAAACGCTTTCTCAAATAAATTCCAGTAATACTGTTGCTAAAATCACGCTGTTTTAATATCAGACCAAAAAACCAACATATGGAAATATTATCATTTGCATAAATGAGTCCATAGCAAAAAAACGCCAAATACAAAAGATTCTTTGCGATAAAATTCGATGGAAATGTGAACTGGAATAAGCACACAGCATATGTATAAGGGGAAAACTAAGCTCAAACCTATATGCAAAGCACAAACTCATCTACAGTGGTGGAAACATTCGTTGTACCACCTCCTACAATTAACAATTTTTGTTACAATCATTGAATATTTTTGAATAGAGCATTTGTGTTTTGTCTTCCTTGTACTTAACTCCTGTCACAACACTATTGCCATACCTGCACTATAACATTAATACCTGCCACCCTAAAAATGAAAACAGAGTGAAACAATTGAGACGAAAACCTCATTTTATGATGTACCTTCGGTGTATTGTAGAAAGCATCCATTACTTCAAATAAAAATTTAAAATTATTGCTCTTTCAAATAGGTATGTATATTGCAGTGATGATAAAGTGTTTCTAGTTGCGATATATCTCAATGTTGCTTGCAATTTAATGTGAGTTGGCATGGCATCTCACATATGTGTATTAGATTTTTGCAAAGAGCCAGAAATATGGCTCAGAAAGAATCCAAAATTGATTTTCGAGAGAAACTTCCTCTTCAGCTGGCTCCTCCTTTATTAGCATATTGTCCTTAACAATTTCTAGGAGACTTGTATTTCCATACCCAACATTTCTGAGTCTGTTTTTTCTTCATCAGTGTCAGTATAAGCTGCTCAGTCATATGAACTCCCATACAATTAACTTCACCAGTCAGCACCTTGAAAATCACATAAGTAGTATTTGCAGCATCAACAAGTGGAAAAACTAACTTGCATATAAGTGTAGCAGTAGGGGGTACACATGTAAATAGCATTTCTGTAACTCTCTTCCTCAAGTCAGACAAACATATAACCATTTGTGCTGCTCTTCTTCGTTTTCTTCAATATTCTTCACTAGTCCTACTTAATATGGTTCCAAGCACATAGGCAATATTGTGAAATGGGCCACATGAGTGTTTCATATGAAGCCTACTTCATAGTTGCTGTTTTAAATAGTTCTTACAGCACATTTTTTTTACATATTTGGTATTAGTTTACTTTCCAATTTTGATTTTTTAAGTCTGTTTGCAAAGTTATACATGAAGAGCCTCAATGTCACAGAGACGTCTGTCAGATCGTTCAGTAATCCAGGATATGGACGCATGCTGCAACTAGACGCCTTTAGGCTACAAATCTATTCCCACTCGACGTCATCAGAACACAAACAGTTCCAATCGCATGCTTAAGAAATGCTCACATACTTTGAAAATTATAGAAACAGCTTCAACACTCCTAAAGGAACATTCCATTTACAATGAAAGTTGTTAGCTGCATTCCTGGGATAAACAATCATTCTTGCAATTAATCTTTTCTGGCAACACTTAGTGGACTGAGTGCTGTTGCACATTACAATACAAATATTTGTTGTTATCACTACTTTATACTGTCAGATGTGTAATTAAATGAGCCTGCTGGGAAAACAGCTTCTGCAAATTCCGAATATTACTACCTTAAGTCGAAAAATCGAAAGACAGCTTTTGAAGTGTGAAACAACCTTGTACTGTTAAACCTAGATACATTTTATCCTCGACACTTTATAGAATTCTAACATTTAGTAACATATATATATATATATATATATATGTCATATCAAGATATTCTTATGACTTTTCTCACTGAAAACAAACTTTGCATCTTTGCAAAATTTGCTGTTGTTTTTGGTGAAAAATCTTTCATATTAGTGAGATGACTAGTTCTACAACATAGGACTCATCTTTACCAATGTAATGTTTCATAGCTTGACAATTACTGTAGTATCACTCATTATCATTTATGACCATACCATGTACTTTTGCTAATGCAGTGCTAGGTGACAAATAAATGTTTTGTAACACATGCCTTTCGTCTACAAATCTGCCCAGAGCCCCCAGGTGCTAACACAAGAAAACATTACCCAAGCATGACTCTTGATCAGTGTAATCAAAAATTTCATTTTCGCTGCGGGAAGATTGACCCCTCAGTGAGAAGTGATGATAACTACGCGACCATGTGGAACTGTGTGGATTTAAACAAAAAGCAGTGTCCGTTAATGGTCAAGAAACGTGTACTTCTGAGGCAGCAAGGACGATCGACGGCATCAAAAAGGAAAACCTTTCGTATATTACAATTATTGGACTCTTGTAGGATCTAACTACACACACTGCAATAATGCAGTCACAATGCTGAAGAATTATCTACGACTATCACTTCTTCTAATGTCCTCCCCAATAGCTGAGTGGACAGCATGATGGATTGCCGTCCAATGGGCCCAGTCCGATTCCTGGCTGGGTTGGGGATTTTCTAAGCTCAGGGACTGGGTGTTGTGCTGCCTTCATCACCAGTTCAACCCCATCCGGCGTCAAATGTAATAAGACCTGCACCAAGGCGGCCGGATGTGCCCCACAACAGGCCTCCCGGCCAATGACACTAAACGCTCATTTCCATTTCCACTTCTTCTAATCAGCAAAAGTGTTATTGTAATTAGTTATAGCAAGAGACACGATTTACCTGAGTGGTCGTGTGTGAACCAGGAAATTGATAAAATTAATAATAAGCTTAAAAGATTTTGAACAGAGTTCTCTAATGTTAAATTAGTTGATGTAAGCATGTTAGATAGGTCATATTTTACAACCCATGGTCTTCAAATGAACAAAAAGGAAGATCCAAATTAGCACACCTAGTAAATAAACGAATTAGCCCTCAGTCTCACACCCAAGCCAAAATACTAGTATGGAACGAAAGGAATAATGTGCTTGTTACTGAAGACAAGGTTTTTCGCGAGAGCCAAGCTGGTCGGAACAATATAGTAGTGTAACAGATAGGAAACAAGCCCTGAAACTAATGCACATAAATATTCAGTATCTCAGAAATAAATTAGACACTTTACAAGTTTTTGTGAGAGAACATGCCCCCCAATCTCATTGTGATTACGGAACAGTGTCTTAAAGCAGAAGAATTAAAATTTTGTAAATTAGTTGGTTATGTTCTCGCTAACACATACTGTAGAAAGCTACATAAAGGTGGTGTGGTGGCTATTTTTTTCTCCAAGAAACACTAATTACTGCTAAAATGTCATTCCTGGATAAACACAGTAATGACAAAACCCAGAAACTCTTAAATTGAAGGGAGAGGGTAATAATAATACAAAGCACAAAGTAATAGGAATTTATCACCCACCAAATGCAGATGTGTCTCACTTTTTTAATAGTGTCAGGTCAGTAATTAGTTTAAGTGGCCCTAGTAATCTTAATGTACTTGGGAATTTGAATATTAATGCAATCTTTCATGAGATGCCTAGCTTGAGGCTGACATATACTGAATTCATAAACCTTGTAAACATAATAGACACTCATACAAGAGTGACAAACTGCACCTCCAGCAGGATAGATTATTTGATAGTCAGTAAAATTGCTACTAACAGTTTGGGCCCCAGAAATATAGAATTTCACTACTCTGACCACTATTATCAGTCTGTTGAGTACATGGGTGTAAAAACAGCAGAAACAACAAATATCACTGAACAGAAACGAATCTTGAACATTCACAATACAAATCGCCTTAAACATAAACTAGACCAGGAGGAATGGAACTAAGATAAGAGGCTCAAACAAGAAATGGGATTAATTCTATGAAACAATTTTGAGACATTTTAATCAATGTTGCCCATTAAAGATGTAAAAAGGACTCTGATAAATAGAAAGAAATCAAAGCTGAAACTACCAAGTAGTTTGATTAAACTCAAGCAGAATGTTCATGACCTCTTCTTCTTATTTATAAATCAAAAGACGATATCAACCATTGGGAAAAGTATTGTAAAGCCAAGAAAATTTTTAAGGCAGAGCTTTCGACTTTCAGGAAAAAGGTGCACAGTAATACAGTTATTAAATCTGACAATGTGAGTGAAGCATCTTGTAAGCTCATCAATCAATACCAGAAAGCATCATCAAATGTGAATACAAAAGAGATAATCATACTGCAAGAGGGTAGATTAATAGAAGATCCGAGAACAATCTGTGACATTTCTAATAAAGATTTCATGACTGCATGTAGCATTCTAACTCAACCTGTTTACCAAAATGGCAAGATAAACATTTGCTCACCCCAATGTACAAACTTTGAATTCAGAACTCTGCGTGAACATGAAATAAGTGTTGAATAATCTGCACATTAAAGACCAAGCACTCAGCTGGATGGGATGAGATATCTAGTGCCCTAGTTAAAACGTGCCAAAAAGAATTGGTTAAACTTATTACCCATCACATTAACTGTTGTATTAGGGAAAACACCTATGCAGACTCATTAAAAATGAATTAAGTAACAGGTTGAAAACTTTAGGCCAATATCATTAATCCCCAAATTTAGCTAATTCTTTGAATATGCTTTGCTGTCACAACTTAGTGACTACTTCACAACAAGTAACCCACTCACTGAAACACAACATGCTTTCAGGAAAAACCACAGCACCATCACAGTGTCAGGTCTGAATTTTTACACAATGTACATAGTGCACTAGATGAAGGAAATTTGGCAACAGCCACATTCCTTGATCTTACCAAGGCATTTGATTCAGTTAAATATGACCTATTAATAAAGAAACTTGAGGCATATGGCTTAAAAGATTCAGCAATACTACTGCTAACCAACTACTTGACAAACTGGAAGCAGTGCAGAAAGTTAACATACCAATTTAATGACTGATTTGGAATCGTCGAGTCTTCTAATAAAACCGTCAAACAAGGAGTCCCCAAGGGATCCGTTCTTGGCCCCTTCCTCTTTTTAGTCTATGTGAATGATGTCACCTTGTCACAAAACTCCACAACAGTGAGTTACACAGATGACACATCTATGTTGTTTTTTGGCAGAAATACCTGTAAAAGTACATCTTCTGCACCAGATGAAGTAATAACTATAATTAAGTATTTTCATGAACAATAGCTAGAGGCCAGTGTTAATAAATCACGATTATTGACATTCAAGATTGTTAACTCTCAACATACCCCTATAAGTAATATAAATGGAATTGAGACAGCAGACACTAATAGCTGCAAATTCTTGGGCCTATACTTAGACGAAAAGTTGAGGTGGTCAAAGCATATTAACTTTGTGTGTGGAAATATTAGTAGTGGATTATATCTACTCAGTCATCTTGCAAAAATAGTTACAAACACTACTACCATCTAGTAAGGCCATCCGAAGACCAGTATCAGTTGCAAAGCGATTTAGAAAAGATTGCTGTATGGTGTGTCAGGTGGCAGTTGACGCTAAATAACGAAAAGTGTGAGATGATCCACATGAGTTCCAAAAGAAATCTGTTGGAATTCGATTACTCGATAAATAGTACAATTCTCAAGGCTGTCAATTCAACTAAGTACCTGGGTGTTAAAATTACGAACAACTTCAGTTGGAAGGACCACATATATAATATTGTCGGGAAGGCGAGCCAAAGGTTGCGTTTCATTGGCAGGACACTTAGAAGATGCAACAAGTCCACTAAAGAGACAGCTTACGCTACACTCGTTCGTCCTCTGTTAGAATATTGCTGCGCGGTGTGGGATCCTTACCAGGTGGGATTGACGGAGGACATCGAAAGGGTGCAAAAAAGGGCAGCTCGTTTTGTATTATCACGTTATAGGGGAGATAGTGTGGCAGATATGATACACGAGTTGGGATGGAAGTCATTACAGCATAGACGTTTTTCGTCGCGGCGAGGCCTTTTTACGAAATTTCAGTCACCAACTTTCTCTTCCGAATGCGAAAATGTTTTGTTGAGCTCAACCTACATAGGTAGAAATGATCATCAAAATAAAATAAGAGAAATCAGAGCTCGAACAGAAAGGTTTAGGTGTTCGTTTTTCCCGCTCTCTGTTCGGGAGTGGAATAGTAGAGAGATAGTATGATTGTGGTTCGATGAACCCTCTGCCAAGCATTTAAATATGAATTGCAGAGTAGTCATGTAGATGTAGATGTAGATATTCAAACTGTTACTATGGAACAATATATCCTTTACCAAATTATGGTATTGAAGTTTGGGGGTGTGCTGCTGATACACACCTCAATAGATTATTGTTGTTGCAGAAGAAGGCAATTAGAATAATGCATGATCTGGGTCATAATGATTCTGTTAGAGAGACTTTTGTGCAACATAAGTACTTTACAGTGCATTAGCTGTATTTATATAAGGTAATTTTATTTTTTGTAAATCATCAAAAAGATTGAAGAAGATGTAATGTCATACACGATCACAGCACTAGAAAAAATAGTTACCTTAGGCAAAGAACAAAATTAAAAATAACAGATCACAGTCCATACACCAGTGGTCAAATTTCGTTTAACAAATTGACAAAAGACTTATGTGCCTATGTTGGAAATATCTTTAAAACGAAACCCAAATTATTCGTGGCAAAGAAATGTTTATACTCTATATCTGAATTCTAAGTTGAAAACACGTGATTTTATAATTTGTATTAGAAATTAGAAATATTTTAGTTGCATACCTACTTCTGTGACACTACATTCCCTTTGTGCGCTTGTATTACAATCTTGCTAATTTATATCAACTATTTTTTTGTTTGTATTTTAAGGACATATTCATAATTATGTAAACAACACTGACGTTTGCAATAGTTATCATTTTTGTTGACTCTATGGAAAAAAATATTAAGTAATTGAATAAATAAATACATAAATGGAACAAGCACTGACAAGCCCAAGCCAAGTATAGCCCCTTCCACCACTGTGTTCCCTGAAGTCAGATTTGCCAGTAGAAGCCTTGGGCCCCCAAAGTCTCCATACTCAACGTCGTGTAATTTTTATTTATGGTGCACACTACAACATGTTGTTGGTAACATCATCACATGAAGTCAGTGATGCCTGGATGCCCATGTCTACTAATTCCAGATTCTCTTAGAAACAGGCAACTATGTTTTTCTTAACATTTCTATTATCTACTCTTTTATATGTAGTTCATTGTTATTTGAATTTCGTGTGTGGTTCATACTCGTTTTATCTATTACACCATGTACAAATAATAAGTAATATCTGAAATGGCAAATGAATAAGACGCCATCGTTTTATGTAAGATGGAGTCTTCACATTAATTCACCTGTAGTTAGTCAGACGATGTGAAGTTAGGTTCAGCAGCAAGAGTAGGCATTTTCTATGCAGTTTTTCCAGTAACAACTTTCAGAAGAGTGTAGTATTCTGTGTTAGTGATCTTGTGCTTCACAGAACATTCATGTAGAAAGTAAAGCTGTCTTACTGCATCCAAGCCCATGCTAAAAATTTTCCATTACAGCATATTATAAAAAATAATTAATACTCACTGTAATATTTCCATGTATGATCATCTGTTTAGTCATTAAAAATGGGACAAACAAAAGGTGAACAAAATAACATAAATATTTTAAATATTTTGTAGTCATGAATGTGGATGAGCCAATGCAGACAATCGATATCGTACATCATCAGAATGACAACACCATTAATGGCAGTCACTATTTGGACGTAACAGGAAGTATAAATTAGAGAATTTTTCTAGTTAATAGTTCAATGGAAACAGTAGATAATTTAGCCCTACAATCAACACCTGAAAGCATTTTCTCCCAGTTATGAAAGAGGTATAGTAGAGGACACAACATTTCAGATAGTCCGAAATCATGTGAACAGGGAATGTTTACGGGAGGAGTAGCATCATAAACATTAGATAACATTACGATCAGCGCGAATGGGATGAAGCAGTTTCTCAAGGATATTTTCGAAAATTTCGATAAAAAATTTACAAATCTTGAGCAAAAATTTACAGATCTTCATAAAAGATCCAATCAAAATTTTCCGCAAATATTAGAAGGAAACTAACTGAAACAAGACGATTTGTGAACTGCACACGAAGAATTAGCGAAAACTGTGACGAAAGTCCAGACAGAAGTTTCTGAACTGCAAACAGTCTGTGAAGATCTTTCCAACGAGGTACAAAACTATAGGAGAAGATCGGAGTTATGAAGCTTGAACCAAAGCATGTCAGTATCGATGTAAATGAATTGAACGACCATGTAGGAGTAGTGACAGCACTCTTGCACAAAATTTGTAATACAGCACATAACTTACTTCGAGGAAACAGAAAAGTTCTTATCTGAGAAAGGAAATTGCTGATAAAGAAGTTATCGATACACAAATTGCAGTGAAATAAATTCGTTCTGAATGAACACTGATAGATTAGTTCGAACGAATCAAACAAAGTAAACACAGAACCATACCAGACGGTTTGCTAGGTAGACGAGAGGATAACTCTCCACACTTGCAGATTCGCGACATTAAAAAGAGAAATTCCGGCACATATACGCAGTTGCCACCATTAATGCCTAATCAGAGAACTTACCACACACCACCATAAATGTTAGTATTACACTCACTGGAGACAAATTCTTATCTTTTGTCGATATTAGATGATGACAGCCATTTGAAACACACAAATTTCTGGTGTTTATGACACAATCAAAAAAAAAGTCCAGTCATATTTATAAGAGCATTTCGTAGGTGGTCTGAACAACAACAAACTCGCTACATAGTGGAGTTTACTCAAAGTGACTTCTTGACATAGGCTGCAGATATAGCAGACCGAGGTCAAACGTACAACCAATTCGAGCAGGTTTTTGGACTAATTCTGGACTACAGCTTTACAGTATAAAGTATTTGACCCACAACCATTCAATGGCAGAGAGGGAGCGGGGACATGCTTATTTTAAAACAGACAACAGACGGGAAATTTACTGTACACGTAATTAGTTTCCGCAAGTAGAGCTCTGGCAGAATTTGAAAGATATTCAGTTCCAGAACTGGAAGCCTTGGCAGTCGTTTGGCAGTTTAAGAAATATCAGTACTATTTATGAGATAAGCATACAAAAGTGCTTTGCGATAGTCAAGTCCTGTCCTTTCTACTAACCTGCAAATTGTTACACAGGCATATGGTCCACCAGTGTCTTTTTTTGAAAGAGTTTAGCTGTGAGATATTATACATAAAAGAACAGTATGTTATAGCAGATGCATTCACGATTGCCTCAAATATTACACGAATTCATCGAGTTAACTTCCAATTTTTGCACTTTTCTTATGTATGTTAGCACCCAACGATCATACTACCTAAGGAAGTACCGAAATATGAGTAAGTTACAGGAATAAGATGCACACTGGCAGAATGTAAGGCGGAGACTCCATAATGATAACAGTGAAGAACTGGGTAAGTATTATATTCTGCACCAAGGAGTGCTATTTCAACGTGGCATAGCAGAGTCATCTCGGTGGTATGTATGTTTACCTGATCATGCATTGATGACTTCACCAAATACATCTACCACGCTAGGATACATTATGGGTTGTCCAAGTGCACAGGCGAGATCGTATCGTACTGTTATTTTCCTAATGTCTCACGCAGTGTACACCAAGTCATAAGAAAATGTATCATTTGTCAAAAGGTGAAACTCCCAAACCGATCTAGTGTAACAGAACTCCATCCAAATATTCCTATTAAAATACTGGAGTTGGCGTCCTTAGACGTAGCTGGCCCTCTACCATGACCAGAGGTTGAAAATACCGCTAAAGTTTTAAGGTTCTTTTATTTAACACACGATCGGTTTCGGGCTCTTGTATGCCCACCTTCAGGTGTCGTATTGAAAATAGCAAAAGACGAGAGATAATCTTTACACACAAGAATACACATGAAAAACAAAAATACATAAAAAAATTTAAAAACATAAGTAAAGGCCCATTCGGGCTAGGTGCTGTGACATCTAAGTCAATGCCAAAGTGACACCAGACAGTACTACGAATGACTGCATGGGTAAAGAAATATACAGAATACCAGGACACTTACAATTGGTGCTGTGACCCCAAACGCTGCAGTGGACGTGCGATGTGCTGCCAACAAGTGCAGAGAATGGAGTAGCTACACGAAGGAGAGAAAAAAAATTACATAAAATGTTACACCAAAAACTTTTTAAAGTGCATTATGCATAGACAAGGAAAATGTTGGGCAGGGCAGTACCAAAATGTAGTAAAACTGAGTGGAAGCTGCAACATAAAATTTATGTATAAACCATAAAACAGAATGAAACTTTTCTTGTTATATCAGTGGCATGCAAGTTTTTAATTTAGTGGGGATATATATGTGGCGATGTGAAACAACAACCCACAGTCATCAGTTAAAAGGACATATACATGTGCCTCACCTACTCACAAGCATCTCACTACTGACCAAAAGGGAACATAGCGATAACTTATAGTCCATACTGTCAAACTATTATGCCAATTAATAGGTAGCAGCAATAGCACTAAAAGAACACATTAAAAGCGGGGCCAGTTTAAAACCTGCTAATTAAAAGTCGACAAACAATCGAGGCTTACATGAGATAAGACCTGAGACGCCTTTTACACAATGAAAGACAGGTGAATTCTAAATTAGTGAGGACACAGATAAGGACATAACACAATAAATTCGCCCTAGTCATAGGATAAAATGAAAATCATGCAAGTTTCTATTAAAAGAGGATAATTTTGCAGCTATGTAAAATGAACTGGGTGGATCTTGCAGACCTCACAATAGGAAACAGTCATATGCTGTACCTTCGTTAATCCTTGTTGAGGGCCACAAAAATAATGGCGAAAAACACTGATCCACTTAAGAAATATACATGTGTGGCGTACAATAATCAGAAACCAGAAAGAGAAGGAAATGAGACTCGACACTGCTTCAAAAAAGAAAAGTTATTCAGCAGGACAGCATGCTTAAAGGCAGTCTGCTCGTTCAGAATGCCAGATGGATCATGGCAATTGCTGTGGATGATTTCCATTTCTACTGAAATTTTTAAAACTGGGCCCTTATGTTCTGTATGTAGAATGCTGCAATTTGTGTTTATATCTGAAATGGAAGGGTTATGATCCTACAGGTAGTTAGTGAGAGCGGATTTTGAACTGCTAAGCTCTATCATGAGCTAGGGGTGGTATCAAATATATGATTTCATTAGATTATGTCTTTACAAAGTACCTTCACATGTACCCTCTTAAACAGTGATTTCTGTACCTATTATCAGAAGGATTACAAATTATTACTTGCTGAGACTTGGTAAGACGATAACAACATTAACTGATAACTTTTTTTACACCAAGCCAGTTCATGAAAAATAAGGAAATATACCCACACAAAGAGATAAAGAAGTTTATGTGATAAAACCAGCAGGGGTAGAGCAAAATATCCTACTCCCGCCTTCAAATAATAATTAGTAATTACAAAAGGAAAATAAAAACGTTTACATATTTAAAGATTACTTTTTAGGCTTACATTAATTAAGTAAACTAGATAGAAAAAAGGAAGAAATAGGAAAATGTACACAAGAGCAACTACACTACTAACAATGTAAAAATAGAGTATTTACACTAACCACTACAAAGAAGTAACTTCGATTAATAAAAGTTACTATGACTAAATGTTATAACTAAGTGGGCATAAATAAGTGCAATTTTCAAGGAGAAAATGTAATTGACGTTCTAATCAAACCGTCATCATGCTACCTGACAGGTAAAATGCTTAAAAGGTAAGTTTTTATGGTCTCCAAGTGCAACATGTTTTAGCACTAAGCAGCCAACACAATAAAATAAATACGTAACTTTACTAGCCAGAACTGTGTCTGAATGAACTCAGTTGTACTACTTATGGACTGTACAAGACATTAGAACAATGTTTCATAAAAACGGAGATTAGTGCACTCTTATACTACTCTAGAGATGTTGTGGTAAGGTATAAGTGACGATCTCAGTATGCTATGGATAATCAAGCAATTAAATAGTTTATTTAGTATTTGTTACATGAGAAAGATGCAGGTGCATGTCCCAATTGACAGGAAAGGATGTATCAGCACAGTGGTAGGAACCTTGAGGACCCTCCTGGTAGAGAATGTAATTATGTAAAAATGTGTGTGATGACAAATGATATGTAATGTAGTGAAACACACATCAACATTCGTTACTGTGAATAGGAAAATAGTCATGAACATAATGTAATACAATGATATGAAGTACACTGTCACTTCATATTGGAGCCACATGTACATAAACTTCTACAGTAATATAATCATCAGGTAAGTGTTAAAGTGCAATTCAGTATGGAACTTTAATGTTCATCTACAGTGCCACATTTCCATAGTACTTTAACAAAGGCTTTTTCTAGCAGTAATCTATGAATCTATCTTATGTCGATTTTATCGTATCCTTCTAATACTAAAAAACAATTTAAAAGTATATTTCATAGTATATCCTTCTGTAGGAGTTGTTGAATATTATTGTCACTGCATTCTGTTGGTTACGACTTTAACAGCCACATGTGTTTGTCCATACTGAGGACGTTCATTTGCCTAAAAATAAAAGATAAAAAGGAGAGTTAACCTGTCTCTTCAAGAAAGCGAATAACTGTTTTAGTATTAGCTGAGCAACGATATGTTATGCCCAACGTAAATTTAAAAAAATTCGAACATACTTAATGGATGATAAAATCTTATTCTTACTTGAACTTGTAAAAGAAATCAAAGCATACATGTATGCAAAAAAAAAACCGAACTTCTGTACCAGTGATAAAATTACCTACTACCTTTACAAAAACAAGGAAGACATGATCTAAGCACTAGGGAACTGACAAGAAAAGTTAAAGTGGTACAGTCATTACAAATCTTTAAGAAAAAATTTAAAGAAAATTTATTTGTGTAATAAAGTCAAATTCTGAAGAGGTATAAAATGAGGTAAGTGTGAGTGAATGTGCACAGTGCAACAAAAGGGTAACGGCCAATGCTATAAGGCGTACTACTTCATAGCGTATTACAAACATATGGTGGACTTGCCAAATGGTGTCCTGCCCACGTACACTATGTCTTGTATCACCTTCATTCTTCACTGTGCCACACATGAATTGCTGTAGTAAACTGGGAGTGTGACTTCAGGACTCAACACATAGTATAATATTCAGCTTGATAGAACTGCTACACAAATACACTCTTGCTTGATTGGGAATCAACAAAGCTGAGAATTCCACAGCTGAGTCAAAGAATGCAGTGACATGAAGTCCAACTTTGAGAATAATGCAGGTCCAAATATCGTAACTGAAATGTTTTAGTGACAAAAACTGGCGAAAACATATATACATCCAGTTTTGAGGAACATTGAATAACAAAAACATTGCCCATTGTAATCCAGAACATACATAAGGACAGTACCGATTACCTAGTATCAAGTATTTTCTTTCACCATAGGCAGTTCCTTATATAATATTGTCTATACAGAAAGTAAGTTTTACTTTTCAATTGGGCAAACACATGGCTCTTAGAAGAAAAGTAGAATAAATCACTCACACAAAATACCTGTCATAAATAAACATATCCACCTTGAGTTCATTGCTAGCTACAAAGGCAGTGTACATTGCAAAATGGACACTAATGGAAATGAGTTTGTGTACCACTTCTTTATTGAAGAAAATGGGTCCATTTGTTTCCTGGTGCAGTAATTCCAGCAGGTATGATGAAACAATGAAAGGATTATCTTTTTAAAAACATCAAGACACACTGCAGAAAGAAATAAAAAAAATATTTTGTATCCTGAAGTAGGACCAGAACCTAAAATCAGTGACAATGAAAATCATGAGGAAGAACCTGATCGGCGACATATTCCAGAAACAAATAAGAGGAGGCGAAAATGCTGTTTCTAAACGACCTTGAACCCTTTAAAAAACAAGTATTTTAGAAGCAGAAATCAAATCCTTTTGACGCTATAAAATATGAGCTCTCAGTAATCTATTTTGAGGGTTTTGTAAATTCATAATTTCAGGTGATTTTGGCTCTATTAATGGTATTAAAATCAAAGTTGTGTTTAGAAGGTGTCATAACACAGTGTAAAAATGACAATATTTTGGAAAAAAGCTGTGCAGGGTACATTAATTTTCTTTAATTTTGACCCATTTTATTTATTTTTAATTTTTTTTCTTTAATGTGCTTTAGGTTTGACGGGATTCACCTCTTAAAGTGTAATATTAACTTAGAAGTGTCTGAGATATTTGTCAAATGACACCTAAAGGGTAATATATGTGCAGAATTTGTTTCTTAAATATGTCCAATTAAACTACGGCAATAAAATGAACCTTCAAAATGTATTATCTCAAAACATCTATTTTCCATCAATAATATTCAGCCTGCCATAACTTACTCAGATTTATAGATAGAAGCAACAAACTTGTAAACTTGTACAAAAGTTACAATACCTTATAAATGCAGCTAACCGATCTTTTTTGCTGCAAGCCAGTCGAATCTCAGTACCCTGCAATACTTCTGTCTAACTCTTCTTCTCCTTCAATAGATTATTGACATTGTTCAATTTTTGAACATCCAATCGATTATTTGAAGGTGAAGCCACATGAGTGCACTTCATTGATCATTTACTAGTCCATTGAAACATTCCTGGGGTAGCTACCAGTATTTTATCTACTACCAGATGCCTTGTGTGGATCATATTATAATAGTGTTTGAGACATCTTTTACTGTAGGCGACCCTCAGAGTTGTAACGTCACACTCATATATATTACATGTACTCTATCTCAACATTCTACACTACCACAGATTGTTACAATCCCTTATTTTAGAGGAAACTAAGGTACCTCTTTATTCTTGTGCTGATGTTATGCTGTATGAACTCTGGTTCGTAACTGTCGGAAACAACTCACTGCATTTGTTACAACTGGGAACTGTAACAGCATTTCCCTGTTATAGTCAAGCACTCATGTCTCACATCAATCAGTTAGTCAGTGGACTATCACTGAACAGTTCTTACTGTGTTGTAACCACACCCATAGTTAGATAGTTAGAATATCCGCCCACTTAACATACACATGTGATACCAATATCAAACATTTTCTGCTCTATTTGCCTGAAACACCTTTCCTGCTGCCACCATCTGACAGCTTACTTATTCACCTTACCTTGACAGCTGAATAACACGAAGAACTGCCTTCTGGAGGCCACTGATGAATCAATAGCCTGGGGTGATGGACAATTACTCTTGATCATTCCACTGCACACACTGTTGATTGGAATATTCGAGGATATCTACACAAAGTGGCTATTTCTGGCGGAACATCTCTTTCATTATCACAAGAATCCGTTGTGCTAATTATATGGATCATGTGTATCCAAAGAGAGTGTAACTGATTTAGATCGCCAAAATCAGATACACCTGAGCAGCACCCATTGGGATGTTATCAGAGTTAAAACTCAGTTAACATAAGGTACTGTTCAGTCATGGCGCTCCCTTACGGTTAGGCATTAGGGACAAAATGTTTATGTATTGTGTAGTGTTTTCATTTAATATGATTATCCTACTGCACTCTGTAATGGGGAAATGTATTAATTTCTATTCCACATGTGTTGAAATTACTGTCTATAGCATTATACCTATTTCTGCAAGGACCAAGCAAATAATTTGGTATTTAGCGATAGCACTACCATTTGGTAAACGTAAACAATGTTTTATAGATTACCTTAGAGTCATTTATTCACTCAACAGTTTTCAATGTCAATTTTGTTAAAGAATTTTGACATTATAACATTATATAAAAACAATATAGCCTATAGGAACCGTCATGAACCAATTATGTTGGGCTAAAACCCCCTCTTTCTATTGGAATACCGCCATGAGCCTCTAGTGATGCCCCCATTTGACGAAGTGTTGCACTCTCCCACAACCTGCAAGACCTATCCACCCCACCGGAATCAATCTTGGCAGCTCTCCAATTTGTAATTAGCTAAAAATAGCCATTTGAATTATAACTCATTGTAATTATTTTTGTAATCTTAAAGAAAATCATGATCAAACTCTGAACTTCTTGACCCTTTTCAGTAACTTCAAAGATCTTGTTATTTGAAATCTACCCTCATTAAGCTGTAGCCCCTTGTTAAATGTCAGTACAATCTGTCCAATGGAACATTTACTTAAATCAATACTGTCAATAGTCCTTCTAATACCAAGTCATTTTTCAATTAATAACCTGATCCAACGAAAGTCAAGAGGAATTTATGTGGTGGACCACAAGCCTGAGGAAAAATTTTATTGTCAACAAATTTTTATGTGTCTCTTGCAAGTTTTCTTTCTAAGGGTAATGGAGCTGTGTTCCACTGTTGGCATGTTGCTAGGCGTGGGCTGATGTGATGCCAAATGTCGCTGGATATTGTCGCCTACCAATGGTCAGCCCACAACAATAGCCTTCTCATAGCAAATACTGCTGACAAGGGCATACAGTAAAGATTTGCTGACCGATACCCACTCGTGAGGTACCCACCTGCAGCCAATCAGAGGGCTATGAATGGTCATGTAGAGGATGCAGATAGCTGGGTCTCGAGCTACACAGATATGCCTTCCTATTCTTCTTTTAGAGTGCAGTGCCACCTCAGTTCGACTGGTGGTGGCAGCCCACTGGCCGCTGATTTACTCCTGCATCCCTTTAAGTCATATTTATTGAAATAAACCTCCTGTCAATTTTTCACAGTTTTTGTTCTTATTTAACCAAAATCTTACTCTGCTTACCCAGATGTCCACATCGCACCTCCCTCACGACCTCAGCAAATCCTGTACAATTGAATACATACACAAACGAGCCAATATTTTGAATCTAAAGACAGGCTTAGCTCCTCAGAGTATTGGTTCAGGTTTGCCCTTTCTAAAGGCAAAGCAGCTGAGAGCATGATATGAAGTGGATACAATTGTCTTGAAAGTAAAAAGATAATCTGTACAAGATTATTGGACCTAAGGAAAGCATTTCATTCGCTCTCCCAGAATCTTTTTGTCAGAAATCCACCACTATGGAGCAGGAGAGAACGCTCTATGCTTACTGCTTCGCTACCCAGACTTGAGCAATAGGAAGCAGGTAGTAAAGATAAATAATTAAAAGTTAGCATTTCTTCTAGTTATAAATGATGTTGCTTAAGGATCTTGAACCTTTTTGCTCATTATTTATTTAAATGAATTACTCATTGCTGTGTAGTGTGATGCAGTGATATACGCAGTTGACACAACACTCATAACATGTGGATCAACATCGAAAAAGTTTAACTTCGTTTGGTGGTAGAGATGGAGAGATGTACCACTTGGTCTGAGGCAAATGTACTACTGAAAAAGATGGTAAAACTGAAGACATTATATTCAGTCCTAATGCTCCCATTCATGATAAAAAGAACTGTCAGACTGCTGCTGTTGTTGTTGTTGTTGTGGTCAGTTGTGGTCAGTCCTGAGACTGGTTTTATGCAGCTCTCCATGCTACTCTGTCCCGTGCAAGTTTCTTCATCTCCCAGTATCTACTGCAACATACATCCTTCTGAATCTGCTTTGTGTATTCATCTCTTGGTCTCCCTCTACGATTTTTACCCTTCACACTGCCCTCCAACGCTAAATTTGTGATCCCTTGATTCCTCATAACATGTCATTCCACCCGATCACTTCTTCTAGTCAAGTTGTGCCACAAACTTCTCTTCTCCCCAATCTTATTCAATACCTCCTCATTAGTTACGTGATCTCTCCACCTTATCTTCAGCATTCTTCTGTAACACCACATTTCGAAAGCTTCTATTCTCTTCTTGCCCAAACTAGTTATCGTCCATGTTTCACTTCCATACATGGCTACACTCCATACAAATACTTTCAGAAACGACTTCCTGATACATAAATCTATACTCGACGTTAACAAATTTCTCTTCTTCAGAAACGTTTTCCTTGCCATTGCTAGTCTACATTTTATATCCTCTCTACTTCGACCATCATCAGTTATTTTACTTCCTAAATAGCAAAACTCCTTTACTACTTTAAGTGTCTCATTTCCTAATCTAATTCCCTTAGCATCACCTGATTTAATTTGACTACATTCCGTTATCCTCGTTTTGATTTTGTTGATTTTCATCTTATATTCTCCTTTCAAGACACTATCCATTCCGTTCAACTGCTCTTCCAGGTCCTTTGCTGTCTCTGACAGAATTACAATGTCATCAGTGAACCTCAAAGTTTTTACTTCTTCTCCATGAATTTTAATACCTACTCCAAATTTTTCTTTTGTTTCCTTTACTGCTTGCTCAATATACAGATTGAATAACATCGGGGAAAGGCTACAACCCTGTCTCACTCCCTTTCCAACCACTGCTTCCCTTTCATGCCCCTCGACTCTTATGACTGCCATCTGCTTTCTGTAAAAATTGTAAATAGCCATTCGCTCCCTGTACTTTACCCCTACCACCTTCAGAATTTGAAAAAGAGTATTCCAGTCAACATTGTCAAAAGCTTTCTCCAAGTCTACAAATGCTAGAAACGTAGGTTTGCCTTTCCTTAATCTTTCTTCTAAGATAAGTCGTAGGGTCAGTATTGCCTCTCGTGTTCCAACATTTCTACGGAATCCAAACTGATCTTCCCCGAGGTCGGCTTCTACTAGTTTTTCTATTCGTCTGTAAAGAATTTGCGTTAGTATTTTGCAGCCGTGGCTGATAGTTCAGTAATTTTCACGTCTTTCAACACCTGCTGTCTTTGGGATTGGAGTTATTATATTCTTCTTGAAGTCTGAGGGTATTTCGCCTGTCTCATACATCTTGCTCACCAGCTGGTAGAGTTTTGTCATGACTTGCTCTCCCAAGAACGTCAGTAGTTCTAACGGAATGTTGTCTACTCCCGAGGCCTTGTTTCGACTCAGGTCTTTCAGTGCTCTGTCAAACTCTTCACGCAGTATCTTATCTCCCATTGTGTCTTCGTCTACATCCTCTTCCCTTTCAATAATATTGTCCTCAAGTACATCGCCCTTGTATAAACCCTCTATATACTCCTTCCACCTTTCTGCCTTCCCTTCTTTGCTTAGAACTGGGTTGCCATCTGAGCTCTTGATATTCAAACAAGTGGTTATCTTCTCTTCAAAGGTCTCTTTTATTTTCCTGTAGGCAGTATCTATCTTACCCCTAGTGAGATAAGCTTCTATATCCTTACATTTGTCCTCTAGCCATCCCTGCTTTGCCATTTTGCACTTCCTGTCGATCTCATTTTTGAGACGTTTGTATTCCTTTTTGCCTGCTTCATTTACTGCATTTTTATATTTTCTCCTTGCATCAATTAAATTCAATATTTCTTCTCTTACCCAAGGATTTCTAGCAGCCCTCGTCTTTTTACCTACTTTATCCTCTGCTGCCTTCACTACTTCATCCCTCAGAGCTACCCATTCTTCTTCTACTGTGTTTCTTTCCCCAATTCCTGTCAATTGTTCCCTGTATACAAAATGAAGCAGTTGTCAGACTGCTAGGATTTCATATAGTCCAAAACCTCAGCTGGTATACCCACACACCAAAACCATTTCAATCTAGCAGGTGTCATCTATCTGCTCTAAAAAACTGGAGAGGATTCATCAGTCTTATCACTGATTTCATGCAGTGCGCCACAAATTCCTCTTCTGTGCGAAATTTTTCATCTCAGAGTAGCACTTGCAACATATATCCTCAGTTATTTTCTCGATGTATTACAATCACTGTCTTCTCGTATAGTTTTTACCCTCACTGCTCCCTCTAGTACCTTGGAAGATGACCCCTGATGCCTTAACAGATGTTATATCGTGCTGTCCCTTCTTCTTAACCATGTTAGGCGCGTAATTGGGCCCCTTAGGGACACGGCGGCTAAGGAGGGGAAGAAATCCAGTGTGCACTCCGTGTGCATTCCGGGAGGAGTCATTCCTGATGTGGAAAGGGTCCTTCCGGATGCCATGAAGAGCACAGGGTGCAGCCAGCTGCAGGTGGTGGCACATGTCGGCACTAATGATGTGTGTCGCTTTGGATCTGAGGAAATTCTCTCTGGATTCCAGCGGCTATCTGATTTGGTGAAGGCTGCCGGTCTTGCTTACGAGATGAAGGCAGAGCTCACCATCTGCAGCATCGTTGACAGAACCGACTGCGGACCTCTGGTGCAGAGCCGGGTGGAGGGTCTGAATCAGAGGCTCAGACGGTTTTGCGCCTGTATTGGCTGCAGATTCCTTGACTTGCGCCGTAGGGTGGTGGGGTTTCGGGTTCCGCTGAATAGGTCAGGAGTTCACTACACTCAGCTGGCGGCTACACGGGTAGCGGAGGCTATGTGGCGTGGACTGGGCGGTTTTTTAGGTTAGAAGGCCTCGGGAAAGTGCGGGATGGGCTGCAATGTCAAAGCGTGCTTGGCAATTACAGGACGTGCTTGTATCAAGGAACAGTCGGAATTATAGTTGTAAATTGTTGTAGTTGCGCTGGAAAAGTCCCTGAGCTTCAAGCGCTAATAGAAAGCACAGAAGCTGATATCGTTATAGGTACAGAAAGCTGGCTAAAGCCTGAAATAAGTTCTGCAGAAATTTTTACGAAGTCTCAGACGGTGTTCAGGAAAGATAGATTAGGCAGAATTGGTGGTGGAGTGTTTGTGTCTGTCAGTAGTGGTTTATCTTGTAGTGAAGTCGAAGTAGATACTCCGTGCGAATTGGTGTGGGTGGAGGTTATACTTAACAGCCGAATTAAGTTAATAATTGGCTC